>NW_027511047.1:300000-588052 GCF_048772815.1 Callospermophilus lateralis | reverse complement strand
CCACAGCGAGTTTTTGACACCGCTTGGCTAGCGGCACATTTCTTGGGATCAATCCAGGTGTCATTTGGTCCTACCTGAATCATACTGTCTGGAGAGTTTGGGTTCCACCATGCACTCCCGTTTGTTCACATCCCCAAGATCTACAATAAAAGTCAATGGGTCCTCCACAGGTTTGGGCCTGTTTGCAACTTCGGAAATCAGCTGGGCACACATAAAAATCAAGACTGGCTAGTTTACACCTCAGTTGGGGAGATGACATCCATAATTCATGGGGTAAGGTGGTCTATGTTGCCCTGGTTTGGGTTTGAGTGGGATATGTGTGGGGTCCTCTATGTCAGGGAGATCCCAGTCAGAGAGGCCTATAACAAGCTGACAAATGTCTCGGTGGAGAGATGGCCACCTAGTCCATAAGGCGGCTGTATGTGAAATAGACCACACTACTTGCCCAGTAGGATTTATAACTTGCCATTGTTGCTGAACAGGCTGATGGGGATTAGGAATGCTGGTGGCCAGGGGAAGAATCCATAGCCCTATCCACACGACAGACACGCAACTTGAGAGGGTTACCAGTCAGTTTCAGTTTCCAGCCAGAATCTGTACAGGGCACAGGCTTGAGATGTGAGGCATGTATCCAGGAAGTGATCCCATCCAATTTCACCACTGTAGGTGTTATAAGAAACACCTGGTATGGTCCTTTCCAGCGGGGTTCCAGGGATGACACCTGATGCCGTCTCACGTAGACTAAGTCTCCCACTTGATAACAATGTGGGGTTTCTTTGTCTCCAGGCTGATAAGCAGTGGCCAACTATTTCCACAGGTATCGCTGGGTGCTGGGTTTGTTCAAGGGCTTTAAGTCTGTCAAGCAAGGGTGTGTGAAAGGAATCATTAAGTCTCGAGTTGGGGTTAGGTCCCTTACTGGAGGAGGGGCACCATAGAGAATTTTATAATTGGTGAGGTTACACAAAGAGGCATAGAGGTTATTTCTTGCAGGAAACAGTGCATAAGATAGGAGCATAGTCCAATATTTTATGCCGGTCTCCAGGCTTAATTTCGTTAAGGTCTCTTTGATGGTTCTATTCATCCTTTCTACCTGTCCTGAGCTCTGGGGTCTATAAGCACAATGTAACTCCCAATTAATCCCCAGGGTCCTGGCGAATCCCTGACTTACTTGGGCTACAAATGCCGGTCCATTGTCGGAACCTATTACCTTAGGCAAGCCGGACCTTGGAAAAATGTCTTCTAGGATCTTTTTGACCACCATCTGAGCCGTTTTTTTCTTCATGGGGAAGGCTTCGACCTATCCTGAAAAAGTACCTACAAAGACTAGGAGATATTTAAGTCCATAACTTGCTGGCTTAATTTGAGTAAAGTCCACTTCCCAGAATTGTCCTGGTCTGGTTCCTGGTAAGTTCTTCCTGCAGGAAGCTTGGATGGGTAAGTATTAACTAATTGACAGACTTGACAAGCTCTAGTCACCTGCTCAGCTATTTCTTTCCTCTTTGAGTCAGTCAATAATAAGTCCTTTCTTCGGTCCTTTAAGAGTGCCTACAACTTCTTTGAGTCTAAGTGGGTGAGCTAGTGTAAGTCTTTGACATAAAGGTGGGCTTTTTGAAATTGTAAACTTGGCTCTGTAGGGTCCCAGAGTTCTGTATCTGTCTCCTCAGATGATAAGTTGCCTGAAGGTTCCGGAGCTGCCAAGTCTCCTGATTTTTGTTCCCCCCCATGTGGAAAAAGTTAACAGAGTCACTTCGTTTAGGGCTGCGAATTAAGCTTCCTCATCTGCCCTTCTGTTTCCAACCACCACGGGGTCGTTTCCCTTCTGGGGCCCTGGACAGTGCCCTATAGCTAGTTCTTTAGGGCCCTGCACTGCTGAGAGAAGGTGGAGGACCTCATCTTCATTCTTTATTTCTTTCCTGGAAGAGGTTACTATTCTCTTTGCTGGTAAATAGCCCTGTGCACATGAGCAGTGGCAAATGCATAGCGGCTGTCAGTGTATATGGTTGCCCTTTTGCTTGTTGCTAGTTCCAATGCTTTCGTAAGAGCTATCAGTTCTGCTTTTTGGACTGATGTCCCTTCTGGGAGACCAGAGGACCAGATGACATTAGTTTTGCTAAGTACTGCTCGTGCAGCCCGCCGCTTACCGTCTTGGAGAAAGCTGTTGCCGTCCGTAAACCATACGACTTCAGGGCGAGGCAGTGGCTGATCCTTCAAGTCTATCGTATACTGGTTTTCTCTGCCAGTATGTTTTGACACTCATGAGCGACGGGTCCTGATGATACTTCTGGCAGCAGTGTAGCCGGGTTGAGTGGAGCAGGGGGTCCCAGCATTATACTGTCTTTGTCAAGCAAGAGGCTCTGGTAGTGCTTAATTCTGGAGTTTGATTGCCACCTCTCTGGAGGCTGGCAGATGATGCTCTCCAGGGCATGGGGGACTATAATGGTGAGCTTCTGTCCCAACGTTCATTCATGAGCATCTTTTATTAGAAGGGCTGTCACTGCTATAGCTCTTAAGCAAAGGGGCCACACGCTAGCAACTGGGTCCAGTTTTTTTTATAAGAATGCTACTAGCCATTTCCAAGGTCCCAATGTCTGAGTGAGCATTCCCCGTGCTATTCCTTTCTTTTCTTCTATGTAGAGATTGAAGGGTTTATCTACATCTGGTAGTGCTAAGGCTGAAGCAGAGAGCAGCACCTTTTTGTTGACATTATCAATAGCTTGTTTGTACTCAGGGGTACATTGGAAGTGGGCATCCCCTTTTATCAGAGTGTATAAAGGTGCAGCCAGAGATGCGAACACAGGAATCCATAACCTGCAAAAGCTGGCAGTCCCAAAAAACTCTCTGAGTTGTCTCTTATTAGAAGGGGGAGGTATCTACACAACGGTTTGTTTTCTGGGCTCAGTGAGCCATCGTTTGCCTCCCCTAAGAGAATAACCCAGGAAGATTACTTCTTGCTGACAAAAGTGGGCCTTTTGGCAGAAGCCCTATATCCAAGCTGAGCAAGCTCGAATAATAGTGCTTGGGTCCCAGACTCAGAGTTCTCCTTGGTGTCGGCTGCCAGTAGCAGATCATCCACATATTCGAGTGGGGTGACTTCAGGGTGGGCAGTTCTGAAGTCGTTGAAGTCCCTGTGGAGGGCTTCATCAAAGAGAGTGAGGGAGATTTTGAACTCCTGTAGGAATCTAGTCCTGGTTAATTGGCCAGATGTTCCAGTTTTTGGGTTTATCCACTTGAAAGCAAACAGCAACTGACTGTCCTTATGTAGGGGCAAGCAGAAGTAAGCATCTTTTAAGTCCAGCACAGTGTACCATTCCCGCTCCGGATTCAGAGTGCTAAGCAAATTATATGGGTTGGGTACTGTGGGGTGAATGTCCTGCACTCTGTTGTTGATCTCTCTTAGGTCTTGAACAGGATGGTAGTCCCCAGTTCCTAGCTTTCTAACTGGTAGCAGCGGGGTATTCCAGGCTGATTGACAGAGCCTTAAGACCCCAAGAGTCAGGTATTTCTGAATATGGGGCCTTATCCCATCCTTAGCTTCTTTGCTTAGGGGATATTGGTTAACACTGATTGGAGAGGCAGAGGCTTTTAATTATACTGCTATTGGAGGTTGTTTAAGGGCTAGACCTAACCCAGCAGTTTCTGCCCAGACATTAGGATAATCTTTTATCCATTTCTGTGCGAGTTTGCTTTGTTGATCAGTCCTAGGGGACACGAAGAGTGATGTTCACCTTCTACGGACATAGTCAAAGCCGTGACTATGGGAGCTTTTACTGAAGGCTTTAGAAACTCCACTTGGGGACCATCAGGGATAAAGGTTATTCTAGACCAGAGTTTGGTAAGCAGATCCCTGCTCATCAATGGGGCTGGACATTCTGGGATTACTAGAAAAGAGTGTGGAATTTTCCATTTACTAGGTTCATAATCCTCTTTTTTGTCCAAGCCTGATATCTACTGCCATTAGCCCCTTGAACTAGGGACCATTTATTTATTTATAGGGGGCCCAGTGGGGTCTTAAGGGCTGAGTATACTGCTCCTGTATCCATTTCAAAGTTCACTGGAATCCCCTCCACTTCAAATGTTACCCTGAGATCGGGGAGGTGATCCAAGCCCCGACTTTCTTAGTCCTCTTCTAGAGTCAGCATGGCAGGCTCCTGTGGCTGTTCCTTTTTGGGCCACTCTTTGGCTCAGTGTCCTTTTTCTTTTCAGTAGGCACATTGATCTGATGCCAGGGGCAGCCTTTGGCGTGGGGCCAGGTATCCCTTTCTGTCTCCCTGCATTTAACCTTCTGGAGTATTTTTTGCTGTGAACAAAACCTTAGCCAATGCTTTAGTCTGCCTTTTGCTCCTTTCATCCTTCTTTTGTTCCCTTTCCTTCTCTCTCCTCTGTTCCTTCTCCTCCTCAATTTCTCTCTTATAATATACTGTCTCAGGTTCTCTGACTAAATCTCTTAACATCATATCTTGTAATCCATCTAGACATTGTAACTTTCTCTTAATATCTAGGGCAGCCTGCTCGATAAAGGCCATTGCAGCAGATGCCTTTTGGTCCTCTGCCTGAGGATCAAAAGAAGTATATTTCCTTTATGCTTCCATAATTCTCTCCTGAGACATACAGGGAGACTCATTAGGCCCTTGGATAATCTCTCTTACATTGGCCAAATTAGTCGGCCCTCTGGCGATCGCTTGGTGACCCGCTATACCCGCTATTAGAGCCCGGCGATAAGTGGACAGATGCTACCTACCTTCAAAGTTGTTGGGTTCCCAGTTGGGACGGTTCATTGGCCCGTAGGGACGAAGAGGGAGCATCACAGGGGATTCTGAGTTTTCTATTATCCATCACCGCCGGGTTCCTTTAGGTGGCCCAGCTTCCTCCAGGGGAGGAGGGGCTCCTGCTGCTGCAGGGAAGTCCCCTGGAGGGCTTGAGTCTGGCCCAATTGCCTCTAGCAGCTAAGAGGCTGAGTCAGTGGCGGGAGGATCATCTGGAACATGTTGGGGGTTGGGGAGCGAGGGTAGAGAATGAGGAGGGGGAAGAGTATCCAGTCTTGTGACTCAGGGAGAATGGTGGGGAGAGCGGGAGTTGTGGAAGGTTTGAATGATATAATCATGAGGGAAGGGGTATATGTCTGTTGATCTGGATGGCCACGTGGCCCCAGCTAAAAGACAATATCTCTGACTTTTCGGATTAGAGGGAAGTGGAAGGATCCTTCTGGTGGCCATCCGACTCCCAGGATGGGCCATTCTGAAGCTCAGAGAGTCTGCCAGCTCTGGCGTTTTACTGAAAAAGAAAGATTCTGGGCCCTTGAGCGGACATCAGTCCAATGATCAAGGGTCAGGGACAGACGCATAGAAGTGCTTTGTCCCATAATGGAAGTTACTCAAACAGGGACAGTGAAGACACAAACTCGACACACACAATGACAAACAGTAAACGTTTACCATGAGTCCAAGACAACGATTAGAACTGAGTAACTGGCAAAACCTGATGGGTTAGACAATAAATACAGACAGTAAACTCAACCTGAGTTCAGGACAATGAACAAAACTGAGTAGCTGGCAAAACCTTTTGGGCTGGAAAACCGAATCCTGAAGCAAAATATAACCCAGTTGAGGAAACTACTATTCCTTGATTTCCCTAGTCCTCTGGAGTGCCCCCAGGGATGTGACCTTTGGCTCTGTGACACTTCTGTCAGCCAACATAGGAGAGACCTAATGCCCTCACCCACAGCAACTTTGACACGCCTTAAACGGAAACCCAAAACAAGAAACAGGCGCCTTACTTACCCTAAGAGAAGTCAGTTGGCGTCTTTTGTCCGCTGCTGCCGAATATCTCACCTGGGGCCTCCAGATGAAAAAGTGGGGCGAAGGTCGGAGAAAAACACCACCAAGAGACTTTCTCATGAAACAGAAAAGGGTTTATTGGGGGTCCAGCATTCTGGGGCTCAGAGCTCACATCAGAAAAGCAAACAACAAAGAGCCCAGAGAACAATTTGAGCAGAGTTTATATACATTCTTTAGAGAGGGCAGGGACTTTACATACATCATAGCCTCCTTTAGCAAATTACCATGTACCCTGGGAAAATCAAATAACAACTCCAAAACATGATTAGCACATTCATTGGCGGGAACAGGTCGGGCAGGGGGTGATTGGTCAGCCCTGTGAAGGGGTAGACATTTAAACTGATTGGTTGAAGCCCTGAGATGTATATGTGCTGAGCTGCACGGTTTCTGGGAAGGGGTTGTTAAGTAACAAGGTCGTCTGGGAAGATTTCAACTCACATCTAATGGACACATCAAAGAATTGTCTTTACTGACTCAGGAATTTCAGGTTCTCAGTGCAGCTTGTAAACTTTACAAAACCTGGTTCTTTACGTTTCAATTTCAATTTCTTTTATTCTTTCTGAACTTTACAAAGGAAGGCCAGAGACTTCATCCACAATGGCTGCTCTTTTTGCCATTTTGGTTTTGGATGCATGCATGGGATCTTTTTTAGATCCATTTTGTGCTGATATTCTAAGCCACAGCCTCACACAGGGTCAAGAGGCTGATTAAGACACATCCCTTTCCAAAGCAATTACTTCTCTGAGGTCAGTTACAGAACTTAGTCTCTGAGCAGAATCACACCAGAGTTCAAGCCCAGATGGACCCAGTCATCTCTTCCAACCGCCACACAAATGACCACAATGAAAACCAAAACACTCCCGCAAGGCCCTCATCTTTTTTCATATATACACTCATCATAACGTCTGGCTGGAGGTTTCCATGAATGGCGCAGTCCAATAGAGTGTCCAAAATAAGCTCACTTGCCCCTCATTTGCCTAACCTCAGGGTAGCCTGGACACCCTTCCAGTGAACCAGAATTGATCACATAGGTCTGCCATTAATACTGCTCTGGTTCTCCAATTTGATGCCTACTGACTGTCAGGTATAGATTCCTTATGTGATTTGGAGTCATGAGAAAACTGAAGCACCTCTGCAGGGATTGGAAGAACTCATTTGACACAAAAGATCACTATTCTCACTTGATGGACATCAGGAAAATAACAGAGGAAGGTGAGAGACTTCATCCACAATGACTGATATTTTTGCATTTTGGTTTTGGATGCACACATTGGATCTTTCTTTAGATCCATCAGGCACTGAGAA
Source organism: Callospermophilus lateralis (assembly GCF_048772815.1). NCBI lineage: Eukaryota > Metazoa > Chordata > Mammalia > Rodentia > Sciuridae > Callospermophilus > Callospermophilus lateralis. The sequence continues at coordinate 580,913 of NW_027511047.1, read as the reverse complement.
TCTAAGCCATAGCTTCACAAAGGGCCAAGAGGCTGATTCAGACACATCCCTTTCCAAAGTAATTAAGCAAAGAGCCACAGGTGATGCCCATTTATTTCCATTTTAAAACTGTTTTCTTCAGGCTTCACAAAGGGTTGCCTGAGGCAAAGACCTTCCTGACACTCAGGACAACAGAACAATAGGTTAGCAAAAGGCCCAAAGCATGGTTTCTCCACTGAGACTTTCCTGGTCACACTGATATCTGAGTTTTCTGAGATGCTCGCCATTCCCTTCAGCTAACCAGTACATGGCCATGTCACAGAGCTTGGAGGTGGTACATATCTTTGACACAAAAATATGAGCCTATTCTGGAGAGTGGCCAAAATTCAGGAGGAAAACAGGAAATTAAGAAGGTTGTAGGTGTTGCCTTTCTATAAGGCGAGCCACAGTCCATTCATAAATTGGGAAGAATGAATGCTGGGAAGCTTTCTACTAGACAGGACACATCTATGGATGCATGCTCTTTTCTAATGTCTACAACCACAGACACACTGGGATACACAGACCTAGAAACACTCACCTTGTCAAAGGACTTTCTAGAAACAGTTCACTCCAAACCAAACAAACAGCCTTTCCTACCTATTCTCAGAACATGAGACAAAACCACAAACTCACAACCACACTCAAAAAGTCACCTCCTTCCCCCAAGTAAGTCTGTGACTATCCGAAGTGTCCTCTGACTGGTGGGCCATACTATGTTTCCCCAAAATGGCCTGTCCTGTCTCAGATCTGTTCTCCTTGTCCAACTCTGTGAAGTTGTCAGGAGCCTGTGCTGACCACTACCTGCTGTCTCAGGAAAGGCCCATTTTCAGAGGTCTACTTGAATTTGGCCATCCTCAAATCTTTAGGTACCAAGAAAGACAGACTCTGTCCTTGTTAAATCCAAACAAGTGAGCCTACTGGGAATGGGACGGGTACTGGCTCTTTGTGCCTGGCTTCCTGGATCCCAAGTTCAGAGAGTTCCATCCTCCAAGAAGTGAGGTAGGTCAATTCCTTCAAGAACGGAATGAGGTCACTGCCTTGGCAACCACTTTGTCCTAACAGTTGCATTCAAGGGTCCCTTGAGATGGAGGCTGCCACTACTTCCTGTGACACTTTCAGAAGTTAGAATTGTATATCAACCATAGGCACCCAGGAGAAGCTCTCCACACAGGGTTGGTTTGGTCCATCTTCTTTATATCAAGAGGAGAGAGGCTGATTCAGATACATCTCTTCATCCTGACTAGGTTGTTTGCCTTGGAAGATGACTTTTGCTCTCTCAGGCCCTTCATAGCTGCCTAAATCTTCTCCAGGGATCATTTCTGCATCAACCTTTGAGGTTCTCAGCAGGTGGAAGATCCCGTACATTCCTGTATTGGAAGACCAACTCTGTCCCTGCTCTTCTGCAAAGTTAGATTGAGGAACAGTGTATGGTTAGGGTTAATAACATATTCTATTTGGGTTAGGAATTATTCTGCTGGACAAATAATGGTATTGGGTACCTGCGATATTCACAAGAATATATAGGTGAAATATAAGTATGAAACCAAAATTCTAGGTACGATTTGAAGCCAGAAGGACATTGGGCCCTTTAGTGGTATACTTAGCTTTGAATTATGTTCTGCACAGATGTCTCAGATAAATCAATATGCAATGGCATAAGACCTTGTACCTTGGATGATTGAATGTTCAAGAGAACATCCAGTCAAAAAGGAATAGTCGGTAGGAATAGGAAGATGGTCAGTAGGTTTAGAAAAAAGAGTGAGTATAGGATTTGGACAAAAGGTTCATTAGCAATAGGGTTTCGGGTAGAGAGTGAAAGTAAATATGAGCACATATAAAGAGTCAGTCACAATGATGAACTGGGGAAAAATATGTAGGAAAGCAGATATTAATAGAGACATTAGGAAATCAGACAAAGTATAATGTGAGTGATTGGATTAGGCATTTTCAATATGGTTGAGGTGGAATATATAATCTTAGGAAGAAAGAAATATGTAGTCACCAATAGGATTGACATTTGAGAGCATTAGGCAACCAGGACATGGTTGTTTTTAGTAATCCATGCTCACTTTTCATTTTGCTTTGGTGAAAGGTTAATAAAATAGGTATTTGTCACTTCCTGTTTTTCTTTATGCTTAACAAAACACTGTTGAAATCTTGAGAACTGTTTGCTAATTTTGTTCCCAAAATGTGCTGTCCCCAACTGCCAAACTGCAGAGTGTACTCCCTCACCCGGTTGCACAAAAACTGCCCACTTGCCCTGACCCATCAATTAATTTCCCTCCCTGCCCTCTCCAAAAAATTATATAAGCTCTGTTTAAGTTGTTCTCAGGGCTCTCTGCTCTAGTCAAGTGAGCTCTGAGCCCCAGCATGCTGGAACCCCAATAAACACTTTGCTGTTGCTGAGTGAAAATGGTATACTGTTCTGTACTTAAAAGATGCTTTCTTTTGCTTGCCTCTGCATAAAGATAGTCAGTTGCTGTTTGCTTTCGAGTGGGTAGACCCAGATAACGGAACTTCTGGTCAACTAACTTGGACTAGACTCCCACAGGTGTTCAAAACCTCCCCCAGTCTCTTTGATGAAGCCCTCCACAGAGATCTCAACAACTTCAGAATTACGCACCCCAAAGTCACCCTGCTTCAATATGTGGATGTCCTACTACTGGCAGCTAACAACAAGGAAAACTGTGAGTCTGGGACCCAAGCACTATTATCCGAGCTTGCTCAACTCGGGTATAGAGCTTCTGCCAAAAAGGCCCAAATTTGCCAGCAAGAAGTAATCTTCCTGGGTTATTCCCTTAGGGGCGGAAATGATGGCTCACTGAGCCCAGAAAACAAACCGTTGTGCAGATACCACCTCCATCTAACAGGAGACAACACAGAGAGTTTCTTGGGACTGCTGCCTTTTCAGGTTATGGATACCTGGGTTTGTGTTCTTAGCTGCTTCTTCATACCCGTTGTTAAATAAGGATGCCCAATTCCAGTGGACCCTTGAGCACCAGCAAGCTTTTGATAACATTTAAGAACACTGACACTGAACTCCTCAACTTCACTGAGCCCAGCCTGCAATTTCAGAAAGCCCTACACTACGTTAAAAATGTACATCAACTTACTCACCTTGGTTCAAAGAAACTGCAAGCATTCCTGAAAGATCAGGAACAGAGATTTCGACTAACTTACTCACAGTGAAAAAAAATAACTGAACGGGTAACAAAAGCCTGTCGGTTCTGTCAATTGGTTAATGCTTACCCTTCCAAGCTTCCTGCAGGAAAGCACCTACGATGAACCAGACCAGGGCAATTCTGGGAAGTAGACTTTACTGAAATTAAGCCAGCAAGGTATAGACTTAAATATCTCCTAGTCTTTGTAGATAAATTTTCAGGATGGATTGAATCCTTTCTCACAAAAAAAAAAAAAAAAAAAAAAACCGGCTCAAACGGTGGTCAAGAAGATCCTGAAAGATATTAAGATATTTTTTCAAGACAAGGCCTGCCTAAGGTAATAGGGTCTGATAATTGAACGGTGTTCATGGCCCGGGTAAGTGAGGGCTTAGCCAGGACCCAGGGGATTAATTGGAAGTTACATTGTGCTTCTAGACCCCAGAGCTCAGGACAGGAAAAAAAAATAAATTGAACCATTAAAGAGACCTTAACGAAATTAAGCTTAGAGACCGGCATAAAATATTAGACTATGCCCCTGCCTTATCCACTGTTTCATGCAAGAAATACTCCCTCTGTTTCTTTGTGTAAACTCACCCCCTATGAATTTCTCTATGGTGCACCTCCTCCAGTAAGGCATGTAACCCCAACTCTAAGACCTAACGATGCCTTCCACACCCCCTTGCTTGACAGAATTAAATGTCTTGAAAGAACTCAATGATACCGGTGAAAACAGCTGACAACTGCCTTGCAACCTGGGGACAAGGGGACTCCACATTGATATCAAGTAAGGGACTTCATCTACATGAGACAACATCAGGTGTCATCCCTGGAACCCTGCTTGAAAGGACCATACCAGGTGCTAATTATAACACCTACAGCGGTAAAAGTAGACGGAAACACTTCCTGGATCCATGCCTCTCATCTCAAGCCTGCGCCCTGTCCAGACTCTGTCTGGAAACTGGGAAAGACTGGTGACCATTTCAAATTGCATATTCGCTATGTGGATAAGGCTGTAGACTCTCCCCTTGGCCACCAGTACACCTAACGCTCATCAGCCCGTTCAGCAGCGATGGCTTATCACAAATCCTACTAGACAAGAAGTATGCTCTAACTCGTATACAGCTCCCTTAGGGACCTGGTGGCTAGCTCTCCACCCAGACATTTGTCAGCTGGCTATAAGTCTTTCCTATAGGATATCGCTGATGAAAATCCCACTAAAATTCAATTAAATCCCTTCCATACCATAGATAATGGAAACAAACATTAGGGATTTAGGGACACGTGAGCCAGATGCAGGTTGGCTAGACTAGATTAGTATGTTTTCCCAGCAGAATATCAAAGCCACAAACAGCCATGGCTGTGTGGAGGGAAAGCCAACTTCTTCTGTAAGTGATGGGGATTTGAGAATACAGGGGCAGCCTGGTGGAATGCAAAATCCTCATCAAATTCAGTACACAGCATTGGCCATATTACCAATTAGACAACCAAAACTGATGGCCCCCAGAGGAGTCTCTAGATCCTCAAATTCTGTGTTACCTTTTTAACTTCTGCAAGTGCTCAAGAGGATGAAAGGAAATTCCCCTATGTGGAGGCCTTTTACCTCCTTCGCTCACTTCCTGAACTATGCATCTCCAATAGATCCTCACCCTCAGGCTTCTGCTCCAGACTCTCTACTGTCAGTCCCAACTCAGCAACCTGATTTCTCTCCTCCAGTTACTAGATCAAAAACCAAAACCTCCACCAGTTCTCAGATCATTGCTCCCTTGCTGAGGTAGCAGTTACTGAGGTACCCCTCTAAACACTCACTCCTCTCTTCTCCTGTCAGTGCCTACACCCGGTCTCCCCAGGTCCTCTTACCAGGTAACCCAAAGCTCAAACGAGCTGAGAAGAGCCCTCAGACCCCTATCCAAGATGTAATAAAAATGGCCTTTAAAGTTGCTTTGTCATCACTGAAAACAGGTTACTAAGAATTTAATATCCCTTCCAGGCTTTCTGGGATACTCACTCCCGTCTTCCCCTCTGTTCTACCTGTTCTACTGCTCAAGATTTTGTTCCTAGGAAAATCCCAAACCCCTTTTCCATTATGCTTTTACATCTCTCTTTTCTCATTCTCAGATCCCCGGAGCTGCTCCCATTCCTCGCCTTCCACGTCTTTCCCCTCTATACCAGGCCCACAGAAAAATCTTAACTGAACTTCTCCAGAAGTCTTCACCATGGATGACTTTAGAACTTTCAGCAAAAGAGTCCCTATAAACGAGTTCAGTGTAGATAAACTTGCTCTTTTTCTGTTGCCCTGTTATACTTGGCCACTGCTTGGAAAAATCAGCACTTCTAAGCTAGACAACCCCTTAATAGTTTTTCACACAATATGTGAACAAGGCCTCTGGCCTTGAGCTGGGGCTTCACAGAGATGGCTACATTTCTAAAATAAAAAATACCAACTGGGCTTCATGGTAACAGCTGAAGGAGGATAAAAGAAAAGGAAGAAAAAGCTCTCCCCCTCCCAGGTGTCCTTGAAAAGTTAACTTGCCCAGAACAGAGGAAATAACAGAAAAAAAAATCTTTTTGTGAAGTTCTGCCGACTGTGAACTTCTGAGCCCCTTTTCTTTCATGTTGGGTACAAAATTCTGAAACTACCAAAACTTGGGGTTCAGGGCGTTAATTGATTACAACAGAAGCAATGCACTCTGAATCCGGTTGCAACCAAATAGCACTGTTTCCCTGTTTTCGGTGCTATCTTAGGTGCCTTGCCTTGTCTGTCCCTACAACAGTATAATTCTAAATACTTAAACATTGTTTATGTTTTCATGAAATGGTCAACAGATGTGATTAATTGTGTAATGGTGCAGATGTTTCCCAGAGTGCTCTATAATGATGCAGGTTCATTTGAAATTCAAACAGGCGGGCATACAACACGGTTCCGCTGGGAACATATATCCCTAACTTTAGCCATCCTATTAGGAATAGGAGTTGCTGCAGGGGTGGGCACAGAAACCCCTGCCCTAGTCCATGGGACACAACAAATGACCCAATTAGTAGCAGCAATAGAACAAAACTTAAAGATAGTAGAAACCTCCATCACAGCTTTGCAGGAATATTTATCCTCTCTGTCTGAAGTTGTTTTACAGAACAGTCGAGGGTTGGACCGCCCATTCATGAGAGAAGGGGGCCTTTGTGCTGCATTGAGGGAAAAATATTGTTTTTATGCCGACCATACTGGAGTTGTAAAAAAAATCTATGAGTAAATTAAAAAGACACCTTGAAGAGCGTCACTGAGAGAGGCCCAAAAACGGTGGTTTGATTCTGATCCATACATTCCCTCTGGTTAACTACGTTTTTATCAGCCATGGCCGGTCCAATAATAATCCTCATATTACTGCAAAGTATAAAACCCTGTTTGCTCAAACGTGTAATTTTTTTTCTCCAAGCTCAAATTGGACAAGTTAAACTTATGGTAATAACCCACTTGCAGACATAGAATGTGACACCAGCCTTGATCACTTTTATAATTATAAGTAGCCAGAGAAGAAGTGGGGAATGAAAGTTAACAAAATAGGTACTTGTAACTTCCTATTTTTCTGTATGCTTAACAAAACACTGTTGAAATATTGAGAACTGTTTGCTAATTTTGTTCCCAGAATGTGCTGTCCCCAACTGCCAAATTGCAGAATGTATTCCCTCACCCCTTTACATGCAAACCGCCCACTCACCGTGACCCATCAATAAACTTCCGTCCCTGCCCTTTCCAAGGAAAGAATATAAGCTCTGCTTAAGCTGTTCTCAGGGCTCTCTGCTCTATTTCTGTGAGCTCTGAGCCCCAGCATGCTTGACCTCCAATAAACCTTTTGCTGTTGCATGAGACAGTCTCTTCGTGGTCTCTACCTCTGATGCTCGCACGAACATTACTTGAATGATTGAATGTATAAGAGAAAATCCAGTCAAAAAGGGATAGCCAGTAGGATTAAGAAGATAGTTGGTAGGTTTGGGAAGAAGACTGAGTATAGGATTTGGAACAAAAGTTCTTTAGCAATAGGGGTTCTGTTAGAGAGTGAATATAAATGTCAGCACATGAGAACAGTCACAATAATGAACTGAGGAAAATATTTAGGAAAGCAGATATCAATAAAGACATTACTAAATCAGGCAAAGTATAAAGTGAGTGATACAATTAGACATTTTCAACAGGGTGAGTTTGAATATATAATCTTAGGAAGAAACAAATATGTAGTCACCAATAGGATTGACATTTGAGAGCATAAGGCAACCTTGACATGGATGATTTTTGTAAACCATGCTCACTTTCTATTTAGGCTTTGGTACAATCTAAGTGTGACCATTGCATTTGTGTCCAGAATTTTACTGTGATAAAATATATATGTAGATCTGGTGACACAAGTATTTCTTCCACCATTTCTGGGAGCAATATTTTGAAGGCATATAAATGGGTATTGGGTGTACAAAGAGGTGTACACTGTGTCCATGAATATAGAGATAATGCATGAATAGACCATACAGTGAATAAATAATATAACTGTTTCCACTTTAAATTATGGATTGAATTGATATTTAAAAATATATAAGAAATCTTATATTGATTTACAATCATTCATTCTAACCAGTTATACATCTAATATTAATATTATGGTTATGGTTTATCATGAAGATATGTTAGTTTTGCTTCAAAAGCGATTATGGAAATCCAAAATAATGTGTTTGGATAGAGTCAGTCACAATGCTGGCAATATGTGAACAAGGCCTCTGGCCTCAAATTGAGGCTTCACAGAGATGGCTACATTTCTAAGATAAAGAAGTTACCAACTGGACTCCATGGTAACAGCTGGCAGGGAGAAAAAAGAAAGAGAAGAAAAAAGCTCTCCCCCTCCCAGGTGTCCTTAAAATGTTAACTTGCCCAGAACAGAGAAAAAAAAAACAGAAACAAAAACTGCTTTCTCTGAACTTCTGCAGACTGTGAACTTCTGAGCCGCTCCCTTACATGTTGGGTACAAAATTCTGAAACAACCTAAACTTGGGGTTCAGGGAAGTAACTGATTACAACAGAAGCAATGCCCTTTAAATCTGGTTGCAACCAAATAGGACTGTTTCCCTGTATTCGGTGCTATCTTAGGTGCCTTTCCATGCCTTGTCCATCCCTTTTCTCATTTAAAGACCAGTCAAGAAACATGGAGAAATACATGTGTTCTGAAGCAGAAAGTGATTGATAGTGAAACAAATGCCTATAAATTTCCTAACTTGTGGATGAAATTTATATCCTATGATGTGCATTAATTGAAGAAATACTAATCTACCAGTGTTGAATAAAAATGAACGTCAAAATACACATCATGTCCGATTGGAATCTACTTACATTAATATTAAACTGGGTCAGTTACTGTAGAAATATTAGGATTCTTATGCACCATTCACTGAAGTTAGTTTTCAGTACTAGGAAACAAATATGTATTTCAGGTGAATGAATATTTCTAAGAATAATCTTGTGAAAAGTTGATTATAAATCCACATACATGAATATGAATGAATTTGATGAGTGTAAAATAAGACACATATTTCATTTGTTGAAAAATCTGGAGAGTGTATATATATATATATATATATATATATATATATATATATATATATATACATACACACACACACACACATTAAAAACAGCAATATATATGCCGATTGAAATTTATAATGAAATATATATCATCGACAGATAGAAAAATATTTATTTTACTGAACATGGATTTATGAATAATATTGTTCAAGTAGGAAGATCACCCATAATTTAAATTTTCGGTTCCAACATCGTTTAAGAGGAGTGATCCCTTACAATTTGTATCTGCCAAGTCAGCCACCTCACAAGAATGTACGTGTGGTACCAGGTAGGATTCTATCTGTGCATATAAAAATACAGGTGGTGAATAGGCTACAGAGAAAGAGAGAAAGGAATTCATAGGTGGTTAACTTTAAAAAAAACATGGAGAACTATTTCAACAAAAAATTGACTAGATTTATAAATCCTACCCTATATAATGCAAAAGGTAAGTCCAACTATACACCATGCCTCCTCTGAAATGGTTGTATTTTCATTCTGTTTGGGTTATTTTTCTCCATCATATTAGTATTAGTAGTCAGAATATAGTAGGGTAGGGGTTAGTGTCAGGGATTCAGTATTTCGAATGGAAAATTGGAAAATGAATACAATGTGTATGTAAACATGTGCTACACAAAAATGTTTCCACTCTTATCCAGAACAATGCCTTGACAGTACCTTCGCTCCAACTAAAACATCATTAGAGGAGAAGAGTTAGAAAATCAGTGAAAACACATCTTGAATGGAATAGGCTCAGGATTTTGAAACCTTGTAGGTGGTAGAGGAGTTTGCAAAAGTAAGGGACAGGGTGAACACTCCACAAACATGGAGTTCTGTTGGACTAAAGACTTCTTGAGAAACTGCCTCTGAATTTGGGCACTTGAAATATATCTTGTTGTCACAAGCTTTAGCTTCCTTTGTAGTGAGACCATCAAACCTGGGTCTGCATCTATGTGACCTGGAGGACACGGTTTCTTATTTTCTAATGAAAATGAGGCAGCAGTGCTGAATTCTCACTTTGTAGGTAACCTGTGGACACTGGGGGCTAAGTGTCTCCCAGTGTGCGCTGTGAAGCCATTTGGTCATCCTCCAATTTTCATGGTGTTTGTTGCTGCTGCATTGGGGATTTGGTATTTGCTTCACGAAATACAAGGAGTTCAACTGTGTCACAGTGCTGGAGGGAGTTCTGTGACGAGTGGTGGGTCAGGGTCTGCAGGAGAATGCACCAACCAGGCTTCTATCCCACATAGCTTGCCCCCTTGACCATAGCAACCTGATTCTGAACATTGCCCTGAAAGCTATCCATATAACAAGATACCTTTACACAGAAGTATCTACTGGCTGCACCATGTCAGTAACAAGCCATTTGGAAGCCAAATGCAGATCCACATTGCCAAGCACTGTTCTAGGCCCACTATTCAGCAGGCTCCAACGTACTGGCATCTCTATTCAACACAATTTTCATGAAACCTAGTGAATCCAGGCACTGTCTGGTGTACTCAAGATCAGCATCAGGACATCCAAAGGTTCTCCAGTGCCACCTGGTCTTGGGAATTTCAAAAATTTCATGGTATCTGTTTAGCCATTTTTCAAGGATGATGTTGAAGGCACTGTGGGTTTCAATATATTCAGGACCTGTTAAATGGTGAGGAAGCTCATTTCAATGAAAGCTCTGGGGAAATCTCAAGGGCAAGGCTTCCCAAAGAGTGGCCAAAAGGTCGCATGAAGCCAGGCCTATTGAGTTCTACAATGTGAGGTCCATGTGTTTTTTGACTCTCAACTATGGCTGCCAAGTCTTTCAGAATAAAATAATGTGATTTCCTCACTGAGATTCCCAGTGATCTGTGGAAAGTCAATCTGGGCCTAGATCTCAGTTTCCAATGGTCACTCTCATGTGTGGTCTCCTAAAATCCCAAAACAATTGATGGCAATACTTCTCTGAGGTCTGTTCCAGAACTCAGTCTCTAAGGGGAATCACGCCAGAGTTCAAGCCCAGGTGGACCCAATCATCTCTTCCAACTGTCACACAAAATACCACAATTAAAACCAAAACACTCCCACACGGCCCTCATCTTCTTCATAACCTTTGGCTGGAGTTTTCCATTAGGGGCGCAGTCAAAGACAGTGTCCAAAATAAGCTCCCTTGTCCCTCATTTGCCTAAAATCTCCGTGGCCTGGACACCCTTCATGTGAACCAGGAGTAATCAAATAGGTCTGCCATTAATACTTTTCCACTTCTACAATTTGAGGCTTTCTGACTGTGGGGTTTAGATTCTTTATGTGATTTGGAGTCATGAGAAAATCCAAGCACACATGGGCAAGCTTTTGCAGGGATTTGGAGAATTCTTTTGACCCAAAGGATCCCTATTCTCACTTGATTGAAGTGAGAAACCTTACAGAGGAAAGCTAGAGACTTCATCCACAATGACTGAAATTTTTGCCCTTTGATTTTGGATGCACACATGGGATCTTTCTTTAGATTCATCAGGTGCTGATAATCTAAGCCACAGCCTCACACAGGGCCAGGAGGCTGATTCCGACACATCCCTTTCCAAAGCAATTAAGCAAAGAGCCACAGGTGATGCCCATTCATTTCCATTTGAAAACTGTTTCTTAGGGCTTCACAAAGGGGTGGCTGGAGGCAAAGACCTTCCTGACATTCAGGGCAAAAGAAAAATAGGTAAGCAAAAGGCCCAAAGCAGGGTTTCTCCACTGTGACTTTTCTGGTCTAACTGATATCTGAGTTTTCTGAGGTGCTCGCCAGTCCCTTCAGCTATCCAGTACATGGCCATATCACAGAGCTTGGAGGTGGTACATATATTTTACTTAAAACCATTAGCCTATTCTGGAGTGTGGCCAGAATTCAGGAAGAAAATAGGAAATTAGGAAGATAGCAGGTGTTGCCCATCCATAAGGCAATCTTCTGCCTAATCATAAATTGGGCAGGATGAATACTGGGAAGCTTTCTACTAGACAGGACACATCCATTGATGCATTCCATTTTCTAATGTCTACAACCACGGACACAGTGGGACACACAGACATAGAAACACTCGCCTTGTCACATGACTTACTAGAAACAGTCCATACCAAACCAAACAAACCGCCTTTCCTATCTATTCTCAGAACATGAGACAAAACCAAAAACTCACACCCACAACCACAAAGGCACCTCCTTCCCCCAAGTAGGTCTGTGACTATACAGAGGGTGGTCTGACTCGTGGGCCATAATATATTTCCCCAACATGGCCTGTCCTGTCTCAGATCTGGTCTCCTTAGCCAACTCTGTGAAGTTGTCAGGAGTCCGCGATGAGCCACTACCTGCTTTCTCTGGAAAGGCCAGTTTTCAGAGCTTTCCTGGCATTTGGTCATCCTCACAACAGTAGGACCAAAAAATAATGTCTCTGTCCTTGTTCAATCAAAACAAGCGAGCCCAATGGGACTGGGATTGGGACTGACTCTGTGTTCCTGGCTTCCTGGATCAAAAGTTCACAGTGTTCCATCACCAAAAGTGTGAGGTGTGGTCATTTCTTTAAGGAACTGAATGAGGTCACTGACTTGGCAAACACTTTGTCCTCACAGTTGCTTTCAATTGACCAATGAAACGGAGGCTGCCCCTACTTCCTTTGAAATTTTCACAAGTTACAATGGTAGATCAACCATAGGCTCCTGGAACAGCTCTCCACACAGGCCTGGTTTGGTCCATCTTCTCTACATTAAGAAGAGAGAGGCTGATTCCGACATATCCTTTCATCCTGACCAGGATGTTTGCCATGGAAGATGACTTTTGCTCTCTCAGGTCTTTCATAGCTGCCTACATCTTCTCCAGGGATCATTTCTACATGGACCTTTGAGGTTCTCAGCAGGAGGAAGATCACCTACATTTCTGTATTGTAAGTCAAACTCTGTCCCTGTTCTTCTGTAAAATCAGATTGAGGGAACGGTGCATTCTTAGGGTTAATAACATGTTCCATTTGGGTTAGGAATCATTCTGTGAGATGAATAATGGTATTGGAACATGCAATATTTATAAGAATATATTGGTGAAATATAAGTATGAAAACAGAAATCTAGGTAAGACTTGAAGCCCAGAAGGGCATTTTGCCCTTGATTGGGATACTTAGCTTTGAATTACATTCTGAACAGTTGTCTCACATAATTCGATATTGAATGGCAAAAGACCTTGTACCTTGGATGATTGAATGTAGAAGAGAACATCCACTCAAACTGGGATAGTCAGTAGGTTTAGGAAGAAGAGTGAGTATAGGTTTTGGAACAAATTTCATTAGTAATAGGTTTTTGGTTAGAGAGTGAACGTAAATGTCAGCACATGAGAAGAGTCAGTCACATGATGAACAGGGGAAAATATGTAGGAAAACAGATATCAATAGACACATTAGGAAATAAGGCAAAGTATAATGTGAGTGATAGGATTAGACATTTCCAACAGGGTTGAGTTTGAATATATAATCTTAGGAAGAAACAAATATGTAGTCACCAATAGGATTGATATTGAGCATTAGACAACCTGGACATGGATGTTTATAGTAATACATGTTCAATTTCCATTTAGGCTATGGTACAAACATAAGTGTGAGCCTTGCGTTTTGTGTCCAGAATATCACTGTGATAAAATATATATGTAGATCAGGTTACATGAGAAATTCTTCCACCATTTTTTGAAGCAATATTTTGAAGATGTATAAATTAGTATTGGGGGTACAAAGAGATGTACCCTGTGTATATGAATCGAGAGAAAAAGCATGAGTAGACCACACTGTGAATTAATAATATAACTAGTTCTACATAAAATAATGGATTGAATTGATATCTTAAAATATATAAGAAATCTTATATTGAAATACTATCATTCATTCCAACTAGTTATACATCTAATGGTAATATTATGGTTATGGTTTATCATGAAGGGTGTGATTTTTGCTTCAAAAGTGATTATGTAATTCAAAAATCATGTGTTTAGAAAGTAGTCTCATGAAACGACCAGTCAAGAAACATGGAGGAATACATTTGTTCTGAAGCAGGAAGTGATTGAAAGTGAAACAAATGCCTATAAATATGCTAACTTGTGGATGAAATATATATCATATGATGTGCATTAACTGAAGAAATAGCAACGTACAAGTCTTGAATAAAAATGAACGTCAAAATACATGTCATGCCCCATAGGAATCTACTTGCATTGATGTAAAACTGAGTCAGTTACTGTGGAAATATTAGGATTTGTATGCATCGTTCACTGAAGTTAGTTGTCTGTATTAGGAAACAAATATGTATTTCAGGTGGATGAATATTTCTGAGTATAATCTTGTGAAAAGTTGATTATACATCCACATATATGAACACAATAGAATTTAGAGAGTGTATAATAAAACACATTTATTTTGAAAAATCTGGATAGGAGATATATATATATATATATATATATATATATATATATATATATATATATATATATATATATATATATACAAAAAAACAAAGACATTAAAAAGTAGCAATATGTATGCCAATTGAAATTCATAGTGAAATATATATCATCCACGGATGCAAAAATATTTATTATACTGAACATGGATTTATGTATAATGTTGTTCAACTAGGAAAATTAATCCAAAGTGTATGCAAAATTGTGATACAAAAAATCTTTCCACTCTCATCCTGAACAATGCCTTGACTTACCCTCACCTTAAGTAATTCACAATTATATGAAAAGAGGTAAAAAATCTGTGAGTACATATCTGGAATTGAATATGCTCATGATTTCACAACTTTGCAAGTGGTTGATGAGTTTCCAAAAGTAAGGAACAGGGTAAACACTTCACAAACATGGAGCTCTGCTGGACTAAAGACTTCTTGAGAAACTGCCCCTGAGGTTGTGCACTTGAAATATATGTTTTTGTCAGGAGCTTTACCTACCTTTGTTGTGAGACCATCAAAGCTGGGTCTGCATCTATGTGACCTAGAGGACATGGTTTCTTATTTTCCAATGAACATGAGGCACCAGTGCTGAAGTCTCTCTTTGTAGGTAAACTGTGGCCACTTCGGGCAATGTGACTCCCCGTGTGGACTTTGAAGCCATTTGGTCATCCTCCAATTTTCGTGGTGTTTCTTGCTGCTACACTGGGAGTTTGGTATTTGCTTCATGACATACAAGGAGTTCAACTGGCACACAGTGCTTGAGGGAGTCTTGTAACGTGTGGTGGGTCAGGCTCTGCAGGAAAATGCACCAACTAGGCTTCTATCCCACATTGCTTACCGCCTTGACCATAGAAACCTGATTATGAACATTGCCCTGAAACCCCTGCATATAACAAGATGCCTTTTCATATAATGGTCTCCTGGCTGCACCAAGTCAGTCACAAGCCACTTGGAAGCCAATGGCAGATCCACATGGCCACAACACAGATGTATTACCACACATCTGCCCACCACTGCTCTAGGCCCACTATTCAGCAGCCTCCAACTTACTGGCATCTCTGTACTACACAATTTTCATGAAACCCAGTCAATCAAGGCACTGTCTGTTATACTTATGATCAGCAACAGGACATCCAATGGTTCTCCAGTGCCACCTGGTCATTGGGAATTTCAAAAATTTCATGGTGTTTATCTATGCATTTTTCAAGAATGAAGTTGGAGGCACTTTGGGATTTCCATTCATCTAGGAACCATTACATGGGGAGGAAGCTAATTTCAATGAAAGCTCTGAGGAACTCTCATAGGCAAGGCTTCCCAAACAGTGGCCAAAAGGTCACATGAAGCCAGGCCCATTGAGGTCTACAACGTGAGGTCCATGTGTCTTTTGACTCTAACTATGGCTGCCAAGTTTTTCAGAATAAAATCATGTGATATCTTTGCTGAGATTTTCAGTTCTCTGTGGAAAGCCAACCTGGGCCTAGATCTCAGGTTTCAAGGGCAACTCTCATGTGTGGCCTCCTACAATCCCAACACAATTCATGGCAATACTTCTCTGTCGTCAGTTCCCAAACTCAGTCTCTAAGGGAAATCACACCAGAGTTCAAGCCCATGTAGACCCAGTCATCTCTTCCAACCGCCACACAAATGACCACAATTAAAACCAAAACATTTCCACATGGCCCTCATCTTCATCCATATAGACACTCATCATAAACTCTGGCTGGAGGTTTCCATGAGGGGCGCAGCCCAAGACAGTGTCCAAAATATGCACCCTTGCCCCTCATTTGTCTAAATTTAGGGTGGCCTGGAAACCCATCCTGTGAACAAGGAGTGATAATATAGGCCTGCTGTTAATACTGCTCTGCTTCTCCAATTTGAGGCCTACTGAATGTCAGGTATAGATTGCTTATGTGATTTGGCATCATGAGAGAACCCAAGCACTTCTGCAGGACTTTGAAGAACTCATTTGACCCAAAGGAATCCTATTCTCACTTGATGGAGTTCAGGACCTAACACAGGAAGACAAGAGACTTCATCCACAATGACTGATCACATTGCCATTTTGGTTTTGGATGCACACATGGGATCTTCTTTAGATTTATCAGGAGCTGAGAATCGTAGCCACCCCCTCAATCAGGGCCTAGTGTCTGATTAAGACACATCCCTTTCCAAAGCAATTAAGCAAAGAGCCACACGTGATACCCATTCATTTAAATTTGAAAACTGTTTCTTCATGCTTCTAAAAGGGGTGGCCTGAGGCAAAGACCTTCCTGACATTCAAGGCAACAGAACCATAGGTAAGCAAATGGACCAAAGCAGGGTTTCTCCACTGAGACTCTACTGCTCACACTAATATCTGAGTTTTCAGAGATGTTCCCATTCCCTTCAGCTATCAAGACCATGGACATGTCACAGAGCTTGGAGGTGGTACATATCTTGGACAATAAATCATGAGCTTATTCTGGAGAGTGGCCAGAATTCAGGAAGAAAACAGGAACTTAGGAAGTTAGTAGTTGTTTCCTATCCATAAGGCAAACCACAGTCCATTTATCAATTGTGAACGATGAATGCTGGGAAGCTTTCTACTAGACAGGACACCTCCATTGATGCATTCTCTTTTCTAATGTCTAAAACCACGGACACAGTGGATACACCGACATAGAAACACTTGCCTTGTCAAGAGAGTAACTAGAAACAGTCGACTCCAAACCAAACCAACCACCTTTTCTACCTATTCTCAGAACATGAGACAAAACCATAAACTCACACCCACACACATAAAGGCACCTCCTTCCCAAAAGTGGGTCTGTGACTATCCAGAGTGTTCTCTGACTGGTGGGCTATACTATGTTCCTCTCGAAATGGCCTTTCCACTTTCAGATCATGTCTCCTTGGCCAACTCTGTGATGCTGTGAGGAGCCTGCAGTTAGCCACTACCTGCTATCTCAGAAAAGGCCCCTCTTCAGAGCTCAACTGGCATTTGGCCATCCTCACATCAGTAGGTACCAAGAAAGTCTTACTTGTAGTTGGTAAATCCAAACAAGTGAGCCCACTGGGACTGGGACTGGGACTGGCTCTCGGTGCCTGGCTTCTTGCATCACAATTTCAGAGAGTTCCATCACCAAGGAAGTTAGCTAGGTCACTTCCTTCAGGAACTGAATGAGGTCCCTCTCTTGGCAACAACTTTGTCCTAACAGTTTCTTCCAAGGGTCCCTTTAGATGGAGGCTGCTCCTACTTTGTGTGACAATTTGACTAGTTAAAATGGTATATCAAAATAGGCACCTGGGAACAGCTCTCCACGCAGGGCTGGTTAGGTCCATCTTCTCTACATTAAGAAGAGAAAGGCTGATGCATACACATCCCTTCATCCTGTTCAGGTTGTTTGCCATGGAAGATGGCTTTTGCTCTCTCAGATCCTTCATAGCTGCCTACATCTTCTCCAGGGATCATTTCTGCATCGAACTTTGAGGTTCTCAGAAGTTGGAAGATACCCTACATTACTGTATTGTAAGATGAACTCTGTCCCTGCTCTTTTGTAATTTTAGATTGAGGCAACAGTGTATGGTTAGGGTTAATTACAGGTTCGATTTGGATTAGGAATCATTCTGCGGGATGAATAATGGTCTTGGGAACCTGCAATATTTATAGGAATATAGAGATGAAATATAAGTATGAAAACAGAAATCTAGGTAAGATTTGAAGCTCAGAAGTGCATTGGGCAACTGATTGTGATACGTAGCTTTGAATTACGTTCTGCATACATGTTTCAGAAAAATTGATATACAATAGCATAGGACCTTGTACCTTGGATGATTGAATGTAGTAGAGAACATCTACTCAAAAAGGGATAGTTGATAGGATCAGGAAGATAGTCAGTATGTTTCGGAAGAAGAGTGAGTATAGGATTTGGACCAAAGTTCATAAGCAATAGGGTTTCGGTTAGAGAGTGAATGTCAATGTCAGCACATGTGAAGGGTCAGTCACAATGTTGAACTGGAGAAAATATGTAGGAAAGTAGATATCAATAGAGACATTAGGAAATCAGGAAAAGTACAAAGTGAGTGAAAAAATTAGACATTTTCAATGGTATTGAGGTTGAATATATAATCTTAGGAAGAAACAAATATGTAGTCACCAATAGGATTGACATTTGAGAGCATTAGGCAACCTGGTCATGGATGTTTTTAGTAATCCATGTTCAGTTTCCATTTAGGCTTTGGTACAGTCATACGTGTGAATTTTGCATTTTGTGTCCAGAATATTACTGTGATACCATGCATATGTAGATCAGGTGATATGAGTATTTCTTCCACCATTTCTGGGAGCAATATTTTGAAGATGTATAAATTAATATTGGGGATACAAAGAGGTGTAACCTGTGTCTATTAATATAGAGATAATGCATGAATAGACCATACTGTGAATAAATAATATAACTGGTTCCACTTTACAAAATGTATTGAATTGATATCAGAAAATATATAAGAAATCTTTTATTGATATAAAATCATTCATTCCAACCAGTTATACATCTAATAGTGATATTATAGTTATGGTTTATCATAAAGTGTGTGTCCGTTTTGCTTTAAAAGTGATAAAGGAAATCGAAAATAATGTGTTTGGAAAGAAATCTCATGAAAAGATCAGTCAAGAAACATGGAGGAAAACATGTGTTCTGAAGCAGGAAGTGATTGAAATTGAAACAAATCCCTATAAATTTGCTAAATTGTGGAGGAAATATATATCCTATGATATGCATAAACTGAAGAAATTGTAATGTCCCAGTGTTGAATAAAAATGAACGTCGATATACACATCATGTCCCATAGGAATCTACTTGCATTGATGATAAACTGTGTCAGTTACTGTAGAAATGTTAGGATTTGTATGCACCATTCACTGAAGTTAGTTTTCAGCACTAGGAATCAAATATGTATTTCAGGTGGATGAAATTTTCTGAGAATAATCTTGTGAAACGTTGATTATAAATCCACGTTCATGAACATGAATGAAATTAGGAAGTGTATATAAGACACATATATTTCATATTTGGAAAAATATGGAGAGAGTGTGTATATATATATATATATATATATATATATATATATATATATATACACACACACACACACACACACACAGAGACATTAAAAATAGCAATATATGCCAATCAAAATTCACCATGAAATATATATCATCCACAGATCCAAAAATATTCATTTTACTGAACAAAGATTTGTGTATAATTTTGTTCTCTAGGAAGCTCACCCATAGGTTGAATTTTCAGTTCCAACGGCGTTTATGAGGAGTGATCTCTTCTCTCAATTTGTATCTGCCAAGTCAGCCACCTCACAAGAATGTACGTGTAGTACCAGGTAGGATTCTCTATGTGCATATAAAAATATATGTGCTGAGTAGGCTACAGAGAAAGAGAGACAAGAATTCACATATTTGTTATCTTTAAAATCACATGGACAACTATTGCAACAAAAATTGTCTAGATTAATAACTCCTAAGCTTTATAATGCAAAAGGCAAGTCCAACTATACACCATGCCTCCTCTGAACTGTTTGTATTTCTATTATGTTTGGGTTATTTTTCTGCCTCATATTAGGATTAGTAGTCAGACACTAGTAGGGTATGGTTTAGTGTCAGGGATTCAGTATTTCAAATGGAAAATTGGAAAATGAATCCAATATGTATGCAAATATGTCCTACACAAAAGTCTTCCCACTCTCATCCAGAAAAATCCATTGACATTATCTTCACCCTATGTAAGATGCAATTCGAAGAGAAGAGTTAGAAAATCTGTGAATACATATCTGGAATGGAAAATGCTCAGGAGTTCACAACCTTGGAGGTGGTAGAGGAGTTTCCAAAAGTAAGTGACTGCGTAAACACTCCACAAACATGGAACTCTGCTGGCCAAAAGCCTTCTTGAGAAACTGCCTCTGAGTTTGGACACATGAAATATATCTTGTTGTCCGGAGCTTTAGCTTTATTTCTGGTGAGACCATCAAAGCTGGATCTGCATCTATGTGACCTGGAGGACATCGTTTCTTATTTTCCATTGAACATTAGGTATCGGTGTTGATTTCTCTCTTTGTTGGTAAACTGTGGCCACTGGAAGCTTAGTGTCTCCCTGAGTGGACTGTGAAGCCATTTGGTCATCCTGAACTTTTTGTGGTGTTTCTTGCTGCTGCACTGGGAGTTTGGTATTTGCTTCACGAAATACAAGGAGTTCAACTAGGATATAGTGCTAGAGGGAGTTCTGTGACGTGTGTTGGTCAGGGTCTGCAGGAGAATTCACCAACCAGGGTTCTATCCCACATAGCTTGCCCCCTTGACCATCGCAACCTGATTCTGAACATTGCCCAGAAACCTCTCCATATAACAAGATGCCTTTTCATATAATAGTCTGCTGGCTGTACCAAGTCAGTCACAAGCTATTTGGAAGCCAATGGCTGATCCACATGGCCACACCACAGTTGTATTATCACACACCTGCCCACCACTGCTCTAGTCCCACTACTCAGCAGGCTCCAACTTACTGGCATCTCTGTTCCACACCATTTTCATGAAACCCAGCCAATCAAGGCACTGTCTGTAACACTAATGATCAGCAAGAGAACAACCAATGCTTCTCCAGTGCCACTTGGTCATTGGGAATTTCAAAAACATCATGGTATTTATCTATCCATTTTTCAAGAATGAAGTTGGAGGCACTTTGGGGTTTCCATTCTTCCAGGAACCATTACATGGGGAGGACTCTCATTTCAAAGAAAGCCCTGAAAAACTCTCACAGGCAAGGCTTCCCAAACAGTGGCCAAAAGGTCACATGAAGCCAGGCCCATTGAGGTCTACAACTGGAGGTCCATGTGTCTTTTGACTCTTAACTATGGCTGCCAAGTTTTTCAGAATAAAATTATGCGATATCCTTGCTGAGAATTTCAGTTCTCTGTGGAAAGCCACCCTGGGCCTAGATCTCAGGTTTCAAGGGCAACTCTTATGCGTGGCCTCCTAAAATCCCAGCACAATTCATGGCAACACTTCTCTGAGGTCAGTTCCAGAACTCAGTCTCTAAGAGGAATCACACCAGAGTTCAAGCCCATGTGGACCCTGTTATCTCTTCCAACCGCCACACAAATGACCACAATTAAAACCAAAACATTCCCACATTTCCCTCATCTTCATCCATATAGACAGTCATTATAAACTCTGGCTGGAGGTTTCCATGAGGGGCGCAGCCAAGACAGTGTCCAAAATATGCACCCTTGCCACTCATTTGTCTAAATTCATGGTGGCCTGGACACCCTTCCTGTGAACCAGGAGTGATCAAAAAAGCCTGCCGTTAACGCTGCTCTGTTTCTCCAATTTGAGGCCTACTGACAGTCAGGTATAGATTCATTATGTGATTTGGCATCATGAGAGAACCCAAGTACTTCTGCAGGACTTTGAAGAACTCATTTGACCCAAAAAAAATCCCTATTCTCACTTGATGGAGGTCAGGAACCTATCGGAGGAAGGCAGGAGACTTCATCTACAATGACTGATCTTTTTGCCATTTTGGTTTTGGATGCACACATGGGATCTTCTTTACATCTATCAGGAGCTGAGAATCTTATCCACAGCCTCAAACAGAGCCTAGTGTCTGATTAAGACATATCCTTTTCCAAAGCAATTAAGCAAAGAGCCACAGGTGATGCACATTCATTTCCATTTGAAATCTGTTTCTTCAGGCTTCACAAAGGGGTGGCATGATGCAAAGACCTTCCTGACATTCAAGGCAACAGAACCATAGGTAAGCAAATGGACCAAAGCAGGGTTTCTCCACTGAGACTTTACTGCTCACACTGATATCTGAGTTTTCTGAGATGTTCCCATTCCCTTCAGCTATTAAGAACATGGACATGTCACAGAGCTTGGAGGTGGTACATATCTTGGACAATACATCATGAGCTTATTCTGGAGAGTGGCCAGAGTTCAGGAAGAAAACAGGAACTTAGGATGTTAGTAGGTGTTTCCTATCCATAAGGCATACCACGGTCCATTCATCAATTGTGCAGGATAAAAGCTGGGAAGCTTTCTACTAGACAGGACACCTCCATTGATGCATTCTCTTATCTAATGTCGACAACCACGGACACAGTGGATACACAGACATAGAAAGTCGCCTTGTCAAAAGACTTACTAGAAACAGTCGACTCCAAACAAAACCAACCACATTTCCTACCTATTCTCAGAACATGAGACAAAACCGCAAACTCACATCCACAAACAAAGGCAACTCCTTCCCAAAAGTAGGTCTGTGACTATCCGGAGTGTCCTCTGACTGGTGGGCCATACTATGTTCTTCACAAAATGACCTCTCCTGTCTCAGATCTTGTCTCCTTGGCAAACTCTGTGATGCTGTGAGGAGCCAACGGCTAGCCACTACCTGCTATCTCAGGAAAGGCTTCTCTTCAGAGCTCTCCTGGCATTTGTCCATCCTCACATCAGTAGGTACCAAGAAGGTCTGACTCTCTACTTGGTAAATCCAAACAAGTGAGCGCACTGGGACTGGGACTGGGACTGGCTCTCGGTGCCTGGCTTCTTGCATCAAAATTTCAGAGTGTTCCATCACCAAGGAAGTTAGGTAGGTCACTTCCTTCAGGAACTGAATGAGGTCACTGCCTTGGCAACAACTTTGCCCTAACCATTGCTTCCAAGGGTCACATTGGATGGAGGCTGCCCTTACTTCCTTTGACAATTTGACTAGTTTCAATGGTATATCAAAATAGGCACCTGAGAACAGCTCTCCACACAGGCCTGGTTAGGTCCATCTTCTCTACCTTACAAAGAGAGAGTCTGATGCATACACATTCCTTTTTCCTGTCTAGATTGTTTGCCATTGAAGATGGCTTTTGCTCTCACAGGTCCTTCATAGCTGCTGACATCTTATCCAGGGATTATTTCTGCATCGAACTTTCAGGTTCTCAGCAGTTTGAAGATACCCTACATTCCTGTATTGTAAGACGAACTCTGTCCCTGCTCTTTTGTAATGTTAGATTGAGGCAACCGTGTATGGTTATCGTAAATAGCAGGTTTGATTTGGATTAGGAATCATTCTGCAGAATGAATAATGATCTTGGGAACCTGCAATATTTATAGGAATATAGAGATGAAATATACGTATGAAAACAGAAATCTAGGTAAGATTTGAAGCTCAGAGGTGCATTGGGCAACTGATTGCGATACGTAGCTTTGAATTACGTTCTGCATACATGTTTCAGAAAAATCGATATACAATGGCATAGGACCTTGCACCTTGGATGATTGAATGCAGTAGAGAACATCCACTCAAAAAGTGATAGTTGATAGGATCAGGAAGATAGTCAGTTTGTTTCAGAAGAAGAGCTAGTATAGGATTTGGACCAAAGTTCATTAGCAATAGTGTTTCTGTTACAGAGTGAATGTCAATGTCAGCACATGTGAAGGGTCAGTCACAATGTTGAACTGCGGAAAATATGTAGGAAAGTAGATATCAATAGAGACATTAGGAAATCAGTCAAAGAGTATCAAATGAGTGAAAAAAATTAAACATTTTCAACAGTTTTGAGGTTGAATATATAATCTTATGAAGAAACAAATATGTAGTCACCAATAGGATTGACATTTGAGAGCATTAGGCAACCTGGTCATGGATGTTTTTAGTAATCCATGTTGAGTTTCCCTTTAGGCTTTGGTACAATCATACATGTTACTTTTGCATTTTGTGTCCAGAATATTACTGTGATAACATGCATATGTAGATCAGGTGACATGAGTATTTCTTCCACCATTTCTGGGAGCAATATTTTAAAAATGTATAAATTAGTATTGGGGGTACAACGAGGTGTACCCTGTGTCTATGAATATAGAGATAATGCATGAATAGACCATAATGTGAATAAATAATATAACTGGTTACACTTTAAATAATGTATTGAATTGATATCAGAAAATGTATAAAAAATCTTTTATTGATATATAATCATTCATTCCAACCAGTTATACATCTTATGATGATATTACAGTGATGGTTTATCATGAAGTCTGTTTCAGTTTTGCTTCAAAACTGATAAAGGAAATCGAAAATAATGTGTTTGGAAAGAAGTCTCATGAAAAGACCAGTCAAGAAACACGGAGGAATGCATGTGTTCTGAAGCAGGAAGTGATTGAAAGTGAAACAAATGCCTATATATTTGCTAACCTGTGGAGGAAATATATATCCTATGATGTGCATAAACAGAAGAAATTGTAATGTGCCAGTGTTGAATTAAAATGAACATCAATATACACATCATGTCCATTGGAATCTACTTGCTTTGATGATAAACTGTGTCAGTTACTGTAGAAATATTAGGATTTGTAAGCACCATTCACTGAAGTTAGTTCTCAGGACGAGGAAACAAATATGTATTTCAGGTGGTTGAATGTTTCTGAGAATAATCTTGTGAAAAGTTGATTATATATCCACATACATGAATATGAATGAATTTAGAGAGTGTTTAATAAGACACATTTTTTTCATATTTTGAAAAATCTAGAGAGTGTATATATATATATATATATATATATATATATATATATATATATATATATATATATACATGTAAAACTCATGGAGAAATATTACAATTAAAATTTGACAAGATTTATAATACATACCCTTGATAAAGCCGAAGGCAAATCCAAGTATATACCATGCCTCCTCTGAAAGGCCTGTATTTCTATTCTGTTACGTTTCTTTTTATCCATCATATTAGCATTAGTAGTCAGAGTCTATTAGGGTATGTGTTAGTGTCAGGGATCATTATTTCAAATGAAAATAGAAAAATGAATCTAATGTGTATGCAAATATGTGCTACACAAAAATCTTGCCACTCTCATCCAGAACAATTCCTTGACATTTACTTCGCTCCAAGTAAGACACAATTAGTGGAGAGGAGTTCGAAAACCTGTGATTACATATGTGGAACTGAAAATGTTCAGGAGTTCACAACATTGGAGGTTGTAGAGCAGTTTCCAAAAGTAAGGGAGAGGTTAAACACTCCACAAACTTGGAGCTCTGCTGGCCTAAAGACTCTTTGAGAAAATGCCTCTCAGGTTGGGCACATGAAATATATGAAGTTGTCAGGAGATTTAGCTTCCTTTGTTGTGACACCATCAAATGTGGGTCTGCATCTATGTGACCTGGAGGAAATGGTTCCTTATTTTCTAATGAACATGAGACAGCCGTTCTGAATTCTCTTTTTCTTGGTAAACTGTGGCCACTGGGAGTTAAGTTTCTCCCCGTGTGGTCTGTGAAGCCGTTTGGTCATCCTCCATTTTCGTGGTGTTTCTTACTGCTGCACTGGGAGTTTGGAATTGGCTTAATGAAATACAAGGAGTTCAACTGGCACACAATTCTGGAGGGAGCTCTGTCACGTGTGATTGGTCAGGGTCTTCAGGAGAATTTTCGAAACATGGATCTATCCCACATAGCTTTCCCCCTTGACTATAGCAACCGAATTCTGAACATTGCCCTGAATCCTCTCAATATAACAAGATGCCTTTACATATAAGGGTCTGCTGCCTGCACCATGTCAGTCACAAGTATTTTGGAAGCCAATGGCCGATCCACGTGGTCCCACAACAGATATTTATTCACAACCATATAGTCCACTGCTCTAGCCCCAATACTCAGCAGGCTCCAACTTATGACATCTCGGTTCTATACCATTTTCATGACAACCAGTCAATCAAGGAACTGTCTGGTACACTCATGATCAGCAACAGGACATCCAAAGTTTCTCCAGTGCC
Organism: Callospermophilus lateralis; assembly: GCF_048772815.1. Classification (NCBI taxonomy): domain Eukaryota; kingdom Metazoa; phylum Chordata; class Mammalia; order Rodentia; family Sciuridae; genus Callospermophilus; species Callospermophilus lateralis. The sequence goes on along the minus strand of NW_027511047.1, from coordinate 554,869 downwards.
ACCTGGTCATGGGAATATTAAAAATTTCATGGTATTTATGTAGCCATTTTTCAAGGATGATGTTGGAGGCACTGTGGGTTTCAATTCATTCAGGAACCATTAAATGGTGAGTAAGCTCATTTCAATGAAAGCTCTGGAGAACTCTCACAGACAAGGCTTCCCAAAGAGTGGCCAGAAGGTCACATGAAGCCAGGCTCATTGAGGTCTACAATGTGAGGTACATGTGTGTTTTGAGTGTCAACTATGACTTCCAAGTCTTTCAGTAAAAAAATCATGTGTTATCCTGGCTGAGATTCCCAGTGCTCAGTGGAAAGCCACCCTGGGCCTAGATCTCAGTTTCCAAGGGCTAATCTCATGTGTGGCCTCCTATAATCCCAACACAATTCATGGCAATACTTCTCTCAGGTGAGTTCCAGAACTCAGGCTCTAAGGAGTATCAGAGCAGAGTTCAAGCCCTGGTGGACCAAGTCATCTCTTCCAACCGCCACACAAATGACCACAATTAAAACCAAAACACTCCTACATGGCCCTCATCTTCTTCCATAAAGACACTCATCATAACATATGGCTGGAGGTTTCCATGAGGGGCACAGCCCAAGACAGTGTCCAAAATAAGCTCCCTTGCCCCTTATTTGCCTAAAGTCAGGGTGGCTTGGACACACTTCTTCTGAACCAGGAGTGATCTGTAAGGGTAAAAGAAATTGAAATTAAAGTGTTAAATTAAAGTGTAAAAGACCGGGTGTTGTAAAGTTTCTAATCTTCAAGGCCTGGTTTAAAATGTAAAGGACCAGGTATTTTTAAGTTTCCATGCTAAACGCAAAACCTGAAATTCCTGTAAATTGTAGGACAATTTCTGGACTGCCCAGTAAATATTCCCCCTGACCGCCTGGTTGTTTAATAACCTAGGACCCTGTGTGGCCTACCACATATGCATCGCAGGGCCTAAATCAATCAATTTCAATGTGTACCCCGCTTTAGAATTGACCTATCACTCCCGCCTGACGTGTTCAAGCCAATGAATGAACTAATCATGTTTAGGATTTGTTGTTTCATTTTCCCACAGTGTATGATGATTTGCTAAAGGAGACTGTGATATATGTAAAGTCTCACACTCCCCAAATCGTGTACTTAAGCACTGCTCAACCCCTGCTCGGGGATCTGGGCTGCTCTCCCTTCTTGAGTGAGCACAGAGCACCAGCATGCTGGATTGGATCCTCAATAAATGTCTTTTGCTGTTGCATGAGCTTTGGTCTCATACATGAACATGAATGAAATTAAGGAGTGTATAATAAGACACATATATTTCATATTTTGAATAATCTATAGAGTGTAGATTTTTCACAAAACACATACAGAGATATTAAAAAGTAGCAATATATGCCAATCAAAATTCATCATGAAATACATATCATACACAGATCCAAAAATCTTTATTTTACTGAACATGGATTTATGTGTAATGTTGTTCAACTAGGAAGCTCACGCAAATGTTGAATTTTCAGTTCCTACCGCGTTTTGGAGGAGTGATCTCTTCTCAAAATTTGTATCTGCCTAGTCAGCCACCTCACAATAATGTACGTGTGGTACCAGGTAGGATTCTATTTGTGCATATAAAAATACATGTGCTGAATAGGCAACAGAGAAAGGGAGACAGGAATTCACATATCTGATACCTTTCAAAACACATGGAGAACTATTTCAATTAAAAATTAACCAGATTTTTAACAACTACCCTTTATCATGCAAAAGGCAAGTCCAACTATACACTATGCCTCCTCTGAATTGCTTGTATTTCTATTGTGTTTGGGTTATTTTTCTCCATCATATTAGCATTAGTAGTCAGAGTCTAGTAGGGTATGCTTTAGTGTCATGGATTCAGTAATTCAAATGAAAATAAAGGAAAATGAATCCATTGTTTATGCAAATATGCACTACAAAAAATCTTTCCACTCTCATTCAGAGCAATGCCTTGACATTACCTTCACCAAAAGTAAGACACAATTAGAGGACAAGAGTTAGAAAATCTGTGAATACATATCTGGAATGGAAAATGCTCAGGAGTTCACAAGCTTGGACATTTTAGAGGAGTTTTCAAAATTAAGGGACAGGATAAACAGTCCACAATCATGGAACTCTGCTGGCCTAAAGACTTCTTGAGAAACTGCCTCTGAGGTTGGGCACTTGAAATATATTTTCTTTTCAGGAGCTTTAGCTTCCTTTGTAGTGATACCATCAAAGATGGGTCTTCATTTATCTGACCTGGAGGACATGGTTTCTTATTTTCCAAAGAACATGAGGCAGCAGTGCTCAATCCTACCTTTGAAGGTAAACTGTGGCCACGGAGGGCTAAGTGTCTCCCCGTCTTGACTGTGAAGCCAATTGGTCATCCTACAATTTTCGTGGTGTTTCTTGCTGCTGCACTGGGCTTTTGGTATTTCCTTCATGAAATACAAGGAGTTCACCTGGGACACAGTGCTGGAGCGAGTTCTGTCACGTGTGGAGGGTCAGGGTCTACAGGAGAATTCACCAACCAGGCTTCTATCGCACATAACTTGCAACATTGTCCATAGCAAACTGATTCTGAACATTGTCCTGAAACCTTTCCTTATAACAAGATGCCTTTACATATAAGGGTCTGCTAGCTGCACCATGTAAGCCACAAGCCATTTAGAAGTTAATGGCAGACTCACATGGCCCCACCACAGATATTTTATTATACACCTGCACACCACAGCTCTGGGCCCACTTCTCAGCACTCTCCAACTTACTTACATCTCTGTTCTACACAATTTTCGTGAAACCCAGTCAGTCAAGGCACTGTCTGGTACACTCAAGATCAGCAACAATACATCCAAATGTTCTCCAGTGCCACCTGGTCAGGGGAATTTCAAGGTATTTATGGAGCAATTTTTCAAGGATGAAGTTGGAGGCACTGTGGGTTTCAATTCATTCAGGAACCATTAAATGTTGAGGAACCTCATTTCAATGAAAGCTCTAGAGAACTCTCACAGGTAAGGCTTCCCAAAGAGTGGCCAAAATATACATATATTTCATATTTTGAAAAATCTTGACAGTGTATATCTATATCTATATCTATATCTATATCTATATCTACAAACACACACACACACAGACACACACAGACATTAAAAACTAGCAATATATATGCCAATCGAAATTCATCATGAAATATATATCATCCACGTATTCAAAAATATTCATTTTACTGAACATGGATTTATGTATAATGTTGTTCAACTAGAAAGCTCACCCATAGGTTGAATTTTCAGTTCCAACAGCGTTTAGGAGGACTGAACTTTTCTCACAATTTGTATCTGCCAAGTCAGCCACCTCAGAAGAATATATGTGTGATACAAGGTACAATTCTATATGTGCATATAAAAATATATGTGCTGAATAGGATACAGAGAAATGGGGGAGACAGGAATTCACATATTTGATAAGTTTAAAAATACATGGACAACTCTTTCAACAAAAAAATTGACTAGATTTATAACTCCTACCCTATATAATGGAAAAGGCAATTCCAACGGTACACCATGGCTCCTCTGATGTGTTTGTATTTCTATTCTGTTTGGGTTACTTTTCTCCATCAAGTTAGGATTAGTTGTCAGAGTCTTGTAGGGTATGGGTTAGTGTCAGGGATTCAGTATTTCCAAAGGAAAATTGGAAAATGAATCCAATGTGTATGCAAATATGTGCTACACAAAAATCTTCCGACTCTCATCCAGAACAATGCCTTGACCTTAACTTCGTCCCAAGTAACACATGTAGAGAAGATGAGTAAGAAAATCTGTGAGTACATATCTGGAATTGAATATGCTCAGGAGTTCACAACCTTGCAGGTAGAAGGGGAGTTTCCAAAAGTAAGGGACAATGTAAACACTCCACAAACATGGAGCTCTGCTATCCTAAAGACTTCTGGAAAAACTGCCTCAGATGTTGGGCTCTTGAAATATATGTTGTTGTCAGGAGCTTTAGCTTCGTTTGTAGTGAGACCATAAAAGCTGGGTCTGCATCTATGTGACCTGGAGTAGATGCTTTCTTATTTACCAATGAAAATGAGGCAGCATTGATGAATTCTCTCTTTCTGGGTCAACTGTGGCCACTTGGGACTCAGTGTCTCCTCATGTGGACTCTGAAGCCATTTGATCATCCTCCAATTTTTGTGATGTTTTTTGCTGCTGCACTGGGAGTTCAGTATTTGCTTCACGAAATACAAGGAATTTAACTGGGACACAGTGCTGGAGGGAGTTCTGTCACGTGTGGTGGAACAGGGTCTGCAGGAGAATGCACAAACCAGGCTTCTTTCCAACATAGCTTGCCACCTTGACCATAGCAACCTGATTCTGAACATTGCCCTGAAACTTATCCATATAACAAGAATCATTTACATATAATGGTCTGCTGGATACACCATGTCAGTCACAAGGCATTTGGAAGCCATTGGCAAATCCAGATAGAAGCACCACAGATGTTTTATATCACACATGCCCAACTTTGCTCTAGGTCCACTCTTCAGCAGGCTCCAACTTACTGGCATCTCTGTTCTTCATCATTTTCGTGAAACCCAGCCAATCAAGGCACTGTCTGGTACACTCATGATCACCAACAGGATATCCAATGGTTCTCCACTGCCTCCTAGATATGGGAATTTCAAAAATTTAATGGTATTTATCGAGCCCATCTTTCAAGGTTGAAGTTGGAGTCACTGAGTGTTTCATTTAATTCAGTAATCATTAAATGGTGAAGAAGCTCATTTCAATGAAAGCTCTGGAGAACTCTAACTGCTAAGGCTTCTAAAAAAGTGGCCAAAATGCCACATGAAGCCAGGCCCATTGAAGTCTACAATGTTAAGTGCATTTGTGTTTTGACTCTCAACTATGGCTGCCACGTGTTTCAGAATAAAATAATGTGATACCCTGGCTGAAATTCCCAGTGCTCTGTGGAAAGCCACCCTGGGAATAGATCTCTGTTTCGAATGGCGACTCCCATGTGTGGCCTCCTAATATCCCAACACAATTCATGGAAATACTTCTCTGAGGTCAGTTCCAGGACCTATAATCTATGGGGTATCACACCAGAGTTCAAGCCCAGGTGGACCCAGTCATCGCTTCCAACAGCCACACAAATAACCACAGTTAAAACCAAAACACTCCCACATGGCCCTCATCTTCTTCCATATAGACACTCCTCATAATCTCTGGCTGGATGTTTCCATGAGGGGCGCAGCCCAACACAGTGTCCAAATAAGCTCGCTTGCCCATCATTTTCCTAAAGTCAGGGTGGATTGTACACCCTTCCTGTGAACCAGGATGGATCAAATATGCCTTCCAGTAATACTGCTCTGCTTCTCCAATTTGAGGCCTACTGACTGTCGGTATAGATTTTTTATGTGATGTGGAGTCATGAGAAAACACAAGCATGTATGCAATTGCCTTTGCAGGGCTTTGAAGAACTCATTGGATTCAAAGGATCCCTATTCTCACTTGATGGTGGTAAGGAACCTAACAGAGGAAGGCGAGAGACTTCATCAACAATGACTGATCTTTTTCCCATTTTGGTTTTGGATGCACACATGGGATCATTCTTTAGATCCATCAGGTCCTGAGAACCTAAGCCACAGCCTAACACAGGGCCAAGAGACTGATTCAGACACATCCATTTCCAAAGCAATTAACAAAGAGCCACAGGTGATGCCCATTTAATTCCATTTTAAAACTGTTTTCTTCAGGCTTCACAAACTGTGTCCTGAGGCCAAGACCTTCCTCACATTCAGGGTAAGAGAAGAATTGGTTAGCAAAAGGCCCAAAGCAGAGTTTCTCAACTGAGGCTTTCCTGGTCACACAGATATCTGAGTTTTTTGAGATGCTAGCCATTCCCTTTAGCTATCCACTACATGGCCTTGTCACAGAGCTTGGAGGTGGTACATATCTTGGACACAAAACCATTAGCCTATTCTGGAGAGTGGCCAGATTTAGGAAGAAAACAGGAACTTAGGAAATTAGTAGGTGTTTTCCATCCATAAGGGAAGCCACAGTCCATTCATCAATTGGGCAGGATGAATGCTGGGAAGGATTCTACTAAACAGGACACATCCATTGATGAATTCTCTTTTCAAATGTCGACAACCACGGACACAGTGGGATACACAGACATAGAAACACTCACTTTGTGAAACGACTTACTAGGAACAGTCCACTCCAAACCAAACAAACCACCTTTTTTACCTATTCTTAGAACATGAGACAAAACCACAAACTCACACTCACACCCACAAAGGCACCTCCTTCCCCCAAAGAGGTCTGTGACAATCCGGAGTGTCCTCTGACTTGTGGGACTTATTATGTTCCCTGAAATGTCCTGTCCTGTCTCAGATCTGGTCTCCTTGGCCAAATCTGTGAAGTGGTCAGGAGCCAGCTGTGAGCAACTACCTGCTTTCTCAGGAAAGGTCCCTCTTCTGAGCTCTCCTGAAATTTGGCCATTCTCACATTAGTAGGTACCAAGAAAGACTGACTCTGTTCTTTGTAAATCCAAATAAGTGAGCCCACTGGGAATGGTACTGGGACTGCCTCTGGTTGCCTGGCTTCCTGGATCCCAAGTTCAGAGAGTTCTATCAGCAAGGAAGTGAGGAAGGTCACCTCCTTTGTGAACTGAATGAGGTCACTGCTTTGGAAACCACTTTGTCCTAAAATTTGCTTCCAAGGTTCCCATGAGATGGAGGCTGCCCCTATTTCCTGTGATACTTTCACAACTGAGAATTGTATATCAACCATAGGCAGCCGGGAACAGCTGTCCACACTGGCCTGGTTTGGTCCATCTTCTCTACATTAAGAAGAGTGAGGCTGATTCTGACACATCCCTTCATCCTGACCGGGTTGTTTGCCATGGAAGATGACTTTTGCTCTCTCAGGTCCTTCATAGCTGCCTAAATCTTCTCCAGGGATCATTTCTGCATGGAACTTTGAGGTTCTCAGAGGTGGAAGATCCCCTACATTCCTGTATTGGAAGACCAATTCTGTCCCTCCTCTTCTGTAAAGTTAGATTGAGGGAACATTGTATGGTTAAGGTTAATAACAGGTTCCATTTTGGTTAGGAATCATTCTCTGGGATGAATAATGGTATTGGGATTTTGCGATATTTTCAAGAATATATAGGTGAAATATAAGTATGAAAAAAGAAATCTAGGTAATTTTTGAAGGACAGAAGGGAATTGGCCCCATGATTGGGATTCTTAGCTTTCAATTATGTTCTGCACAGGTGTCTCAGATAAATTGATATACAGTGGCATAGGATCTTGTCTTTTGAATGATTGAATGTCGAAGAGAACATCTGGTCCAAAAGGGATAGTTGGTGGATTAGGAAGATATTCGGTAGGTTTAGAATGAAGAGTGTGTATAGAATTTGGACCAAAAGATCTTTAGCAATAGGGTTTTGGGTAGAGACTGAAAGTAAATGTCAGCACATGTGAAGAGTCAGTCACAGTGTTAAACTGGGGAAAAAATACAGGAAATCAGATATCAATAGAGACATTAGGAAATCAGGACAAGTATAAAGTGAGTGATAGGATTAGAAATTTTCAACAGGGTTGAAGTTGAATATGTAATTTCAGGAAGAAACAAATATGTAGTCACCAATAGGATTCACTTTGAGAGCATTAGGCAACCTGGATATGGATTTTTTTTTTAATCCATGCTCACTTTCCATTTAGGATTTGGTACAATCATAAGTGTGACCTTGCTTTTTGTTTCCACAATATTACTGTGATTAATGTATATATAGATCAGATGACATGAGTATTTCTTCCACCATTTCTGGGAGCAATATTTTGAAGACATATAATTTAGTATTGTGGGTACAAATAGGTATAGGCTGTGTTATACGAATATAGAGATAATGCATGAATAGACCATACTGTGAATAAATAATATAACTGGTTCAAAATTTAAATAATGGATTGAATTGATATCTGGATATATACTGGAAAACTTATATTGATATTCATACAATCATTCGTACCAGTTATACATCTAATGGTAATATTAGTGTTATGGTTTATCATGAAGTGTCTGTGAGTTTTGCTTCTAAAATGATTATGGAAATCAAAAATAATGTGCTTGGAAAGAAGTCTCATTAAAACAACAGTCATGAAACCTGGGGGAATACATATGTTCTGAAGCAGGAAGTAATTGAAAGTGAAAAAAATCCTATAAATTTGTGAATTTGTGAATGAAAAATGTATTCTATTATGTGCAAAAACTGAAGAAATATTAATGTACCAGTTTTGAATAAAAATGAACGTCAAAGTACATATCATGTCCCATAGGAATCTACTTGCATTGATGTTAAACTGAGACATTTACTGTAGCAATATTAGGATTTGTATGCACCATTCACTGAAGTTAGCTTTCAGTACTAGGAAACAAATATATATTTCAGGTGGATTAATATTCCAGAGAATATTCTTATGAAAAGTTTAATAAAAATCCACATTCATTAACATCAATGAATTTAGGGAGTATATAATAAGACACATACATTTCATATTTTGAAAAATCTGGAGAGTTTATACATATATATATGCACACACACACACACACACACACACACACACATACTTTAAAATGTAGCAATATAAATGCCAATCGAAATACATCATGAAATATATATCATCCACAAATCCAAAAATCTTCACTTTTCTGAACATCAATTTAAGTATAATGTTGTTCAACTAGGAAGCTCACCCATAGTTTGTTTTGTAAGTTCCAACAGCATTTAGGAGGAGTGATCTCTTCTCACAATTTGTATTTGCCAAGTCAGCAACTTCACAAGTATCTACGTGTGATACCAGGTAGGATTCTATATGTGCATATAAAAATACATGTGCTGAATAGGGTACAGAGAAATGGAGACAGGAATTCTCATATTTGTTAACTTTAAAAACACATGGAGAAGGGAGGGGCAGAGCCGCCAACCGCGCCTGTAAGGTAGGCGGACCTGCGAGCCACCGGTAGAACAGGCCTAGCGGCCCACAATCGTAAAAAACACATCACCCTGGTTGGGGGTTGGGCAGAGCCGCTGCGCGCCTGCAAGGAACGCGGACATGCGACCCACAGGGAGAACAGGCCCAGCAACCCGCGGAGGGGCAGAGACACCCCTTGCAACTTCTAGATAGGTGAACCTGTGACCCACCGGCAGAAGAGGCCCAGCTGCCTTCAGAGGGGCAGAGGCGGCCCACGCGCCTGCGAAGTAGGCAGACCTGCGAACACCGACAGACCAGGCGCTAGGCCCCGCCACAGTGCTAGACACATAACCAGGTTTGGGGAGGGGCCGAGCCACTGCCCGTGCCTGGAAAGCAGGTGGACCTCTCACCCTCTGGCAGAACAGACCCAGCAACCTACCAGCCTGGTAGATATATTGCCCCGGTTTAGGGAGGGGCAGAGCCGACACCTGCGCCTGCAAGGTAGGTGGACCTGTGACCCACTGGCTGAACAGGACCAGCGCCCGAAGAGGGGTAGAGCAACTGCCAGCTCCTGCAAGGTAGGCGGACAGGCTACCGATGGCAGAACAGTTCCAGAGGGCTGCTGGTGTGGTAGGCACATTGCCCCAATTGGAGGAGGGGCAGAGCCACCGCCCACACCTGTGAGGGAGACTTTTCATGAATACAATAGCAATATAAACATTTAGGGGTAAAATTCAATAACACAAAAGTTCCACCAAACAGAAAAAAACGCGAACAGTAGGAAAAGACAAGGAAAGAAAGGACCACAAGCAATGCAGGTCAACTCAACATTAGAAGAGGTAATATCTGCAGCAGATGGAATGTCAGATAAAGAATTTAGGATATACTTGCTTCCGATGATCTGAGTCAACAGGGAGACATTAGACAGCAAAATCAGACAATGAAAGATCACTTCAACAATAAATAACATAAACAAATCCAAGAAGCAAAAGATCAACTATACAGGGAGATAGAGGTTATAAAAAAAAAAAAACAAACAGAAATCATAGAAATGCAGGAAGCAATAAACCAACTTAAAAACTCAATTGAGAATACTACCAGCAGAGTAGATCACGTAGAAGATAGAACATCAGACAATGAAGACAAAGTATTTCAACTTGAAAAGAACATAGACAGCTCAGCAAGACTGTTAAGAAACCATGAGCAGAAAATCCAAGAAATATGGGATAACATGAAGAGACCAAACTTAAGAGTAATTGGGATACAGGAAGGTATACAGGTGCAAAACAAAGGAATGAGCAATCTATTCAATGAAATAATATGAGAAACCTTCCCAGACATGAAGAATGAGACAGAATCCCAAATCATAGAAGCCTACAGGATGCCGAATGTGCAGAATCATAAGAGATAAAGACCTAGACATATTATAATGAAGATGCCAAACATACAGAATAAAGAGAGAATTTTAAAAGCTACAAGAGAAAGGAAGCAGATTACATTTAGGGGTAAACCAATCAGGATAACAGCTGATCTTTCAACACAGACTCTGAAAGCTAGAAGATCCTGGAATAACATTTTTCAAACACTGAAAGAAATTGGGTTCCAACCAAGAATTGTGTATCCAGCGAATTTAAGCTTCAGGATGGAAGATAAAATTAAAACCTTCCATGATAAACAAAAGTTAAAAGAATTTGCAGCTAGAAAACCCTTTCTTCAAAAGATCCTTGGCAAAACATTATAGGAAGACGAAATGGAAAATAACAATGAAAACCAACAGTGGGAGGTAGTACAGTAAAGGGGGGAAAATAATCAAAGAGGAAAAAAAAAACATGGTTAGTAACATAAATAAACAAATATGGCTGGAATAACAACCCATATCTCAATAGTAACCCTAAATGTTAATGGCTTAAACTCACCAATTAAGAGACACAGGCTAGTAGAATGGATCACGAAAGAAGACCCAACAATTTTCTGCCTGCAGGAGACGCATTTGATAGGAAAAGAGAAACATAGACTGAAGTTGAAAGGTTGGGAGAAATCATATCACTCATATGGACTTCGGAAACAAGCAGGAGTGTCCATACTCAGATCAAATAAAATAGATGTCAAGCCAAAGTTAAGCAAAAGGGATAAAGAGGGACACTACATACTGCTCAAGGGAACCATACACCAACAAGACATAACAATCATAAATATATATGCCCCAAACAATGGTTCAGCTATGTTCATCAAAAAACTCTTCTCAAGTTCAAGAGTCTGATAGACCACAATACAATAATCATGGGAGACTTCAACACACCTCTCTCACTACTGGACAGATCTTCCAAACAAAAGTTGAATAAGGAAACTATTGAACTGAATAACACAATTAATAACATAGACTTAATAGACATATATAGAATATACCACCCAACATCAAGCAGTTACACTTTTTTCTCAGCAGCACATGGATACCTCTCAAAAATAGATCATATATTATGTCACATGGCAACTCTTAGACAATATAAAGGAATATAGATAATACCAGGCATCTTATCTGATCATAATGGAATGAAACTGAAAAATCAACAATAAAAGAAGGAAGGAAACTTCATGCATCACTTGGAGAATGAACAATACGTACTGAATGATCAATGGGTTATAGAAGACATCAAGGAGGAAAATAAAAAATTCTTAGAGATAAATGAAAAAGACAGACGGAACATATCAGAATCTATGGGACACATTGAAAGCAGTTCTAAGAGGAAAATTCATTGCTTGGAGTTCTTTCCTTAAAAAAAGAAAAAAAAAACAACAAATAAATGATGTCATAGTTCATTTCAAAATCCTAGAAAAAAAAGAGCAAAACAACAGCAAAAGAAGTAGAAGGCAAGAAATAATTAAAATCAGAGCTGAAATTAATAAAATCAAAACAAAAGGATCAATTGAAAAATTTGACAATACTAAAAGTTGAAAAATAAATAAAATTGACAGACAGACTCTTAGCCATGTTAACAAAGAGAAGAAGAGAGAGAACTCAAATTACTATCATACTGGATGAAAATGGCAATATCATAACAGACACTTCTGAAATACAGAAGATAATCAGAAATTATTTTGAATCCTTATACACCAATAAATTAGAAGATAGTGAAGGCATTGATAAATTTCTTAAGTCATATGATCTGCCCAGATTGAGTCAGGAGGATATAGACAACCTAAGCAGACCAATATTAATTGAGGAAATAGAAGAAACCATCCAATGACTACCAACTAAGAAAAGAACAGGACCGAATGGGTATACAGCAGAGTTTTTCAAAACCTTTAAAGAGGAACTAATACCAGTACTTTTCAAGATATTTCAGGAAATAGAAAAAGAGAGAGAACTTCCAAATTCATTTTAGGAGGCCAATATCACCCTGATTCATAAAACAGACAAAGACACTTCAAAGAAACAAATCTACAGACCAATATCTCTAATGAACCTAGATGCAAAAATCCTCAATAAAATTCTGGCGAATCAGATACAAAAACATATTTAAAAAATTGTGCAACATGATCAAGTAGGATTCATCCCTGGGATACAAGGCTGGTTCAATATACGGAAATCAATAAATGTTATTCACCACATCAATAGACTTAAAAATAAGAACCATATGATCACCCCAATAGATGCAGAAAAAGTATTCAACAAAGTAGAGCATCCTTTTATGTTCAAAACTCTAGAAAAACTAGGGATAACAGGAACATACCTCAATATTGTAAAAGCAATCTATGCTAAGCCTCAGGCTAGTATCATTCTGAATTGTGAAAAAATTGAAAGCATTCCCTCTAAAATCTGGAACAAGACAGGGATGCCTTCTCTCACGACTTCTGTTCAACATAGTTCTCGAAACACTGGCCAGAGAAATTAGACAAATGAAAGAAATTAAAGGCATAAAATTAGGAAAAGAAGAACTTAAATTATCACTATTTGCAGATGACATGACTCTATACCAAGCAGACCCAAAAGGGTCTACAAAGAAACTATTAGAGTTAGTAAATGAATTCAGCAAAGTGGCATGATATAAAATCAACAATCATAAATCAAAGGCATTCCTGTATATCAGCAACAAATCCTCTGAAATGGAAATGAGGACTACCACTCCATTCAGAATATCCTCAAAATAAAAATAAAATACTTGGGAATCAACGTAACAAAAGATGTGAAAGACTTACACAATGAAAACTACAGATCCTTAAAGAGAGAAATAGAAGAAGATCTTACAAGATGGAAAAATATACCCTGTTCATGGATAGGCAGAATTAACATCATCAAAATGGCGATATTACCAAAAGTTCTCTATAGGTTTAATGCAATCCCAATCAAAATCCCAAGGGCATTTCTTGTAGAAATAGATAAAACAATTATGAAATTCATATGGAAAAATACAAAACCCAGTATATCAAAGACAACTCTAAGCAGAAAGTTTGAATCAGGCGGTATAGCGATACAAGTCCTTAAATTATACTACAGAGCAATAGTAACAAAAAGAGCATGGTACTGGTACCAAAACAGGTGGGTGGACCAATGGTACAGAATAGAGGACACAGAAATCAATCCACAAAATTACAGCTATCTTATATTTGATAAAGGAGCTAATAGCATGAAATGAAGGAAGGATAGCATCTTTAAAAAATGGTGCTGGAAAAACTGGAATTCCATATGTAACAAATGAAACTGAATCCCTTTCTCTCTCCATGCACAAAAGTTAACTCAAAATGGATCAAGCAGCTTGATATCAAATCAGAGACACGGCATCTGATGGAAGAAAACTTTGGCTATGATCTACATACTGTGGGGTCGGGCTCCAAATTCCTCAATAGGACACCCATAGCATAAGAGTTAATAACTAGAATCTACAAACTGGACTTACTCAAACTAAATAGATTTTTGTCAGAAAAAGAAACAATAAGAGAGGTAAAAAGGGAGCCTACACCCTGGGAACAAATCTTGACTCCTCACACTTCAGATAGAGCCCGAATATCCAGAGTTATACAAAGAAATCAAAAAAATTAACAATAAGAAAATGAATTACCCAATCAACAAATGGGCCAAAGACCTGAACAGACACTTCTCAGAGGAGGACATACAATCAATCAATAAGTACATCAAAAAATTCTCACCATCTCGAGCATTCACAGAAATGCAAAACAAACCCACCCTAAGATACCATTTCACTGCAGTAAGCTTAGCAGCCATTATGAAGTCAAACGACAACAAGTTCTGGCGAGGATGTGGGGAAAAGGGTACACCTGTACATTGCTGGTGGGACTGCAAATTGGCGCAGCCAATTTGGAAAGCCGTATGGAGATTTCTTGGAAAGCTGGGAATGGAACCACCATTTGACCCAACAATTCCCCTTCTCGGTCTAATCCCTATAGACCCAAAAAGAGCATGCTACAGGGACACTGATAAATCTATGTTCATAGCAGCACAATTCACAATAGGAAGACTGTGGAACCAACCTAGATGCCCTTCAATAGATGAATGGATTAAAAAAAATGTGGCATTTATACACAATGGAGTATTACTCTGCATTAAAAAATGACAAAATCATACAATTTGCAGAGAAATGGATGGCATTAGAACGTATTATGCTACGTGAAAATAGCCAATCACTAAAAAACAAATGACAAATGTTTTCTTTGATATAAGGAGAGTAACTGAGAACAGAGTTGTAAGGAAGAGCATGAGAAGATGATTAACATTAAACAGGGGTGAAAGGTGGGAGGGAAAAGGAAAGAGAAGCAAAATTGCATGGAAATGGAAGGAAACCCTCATGGTTATACAAAATTAAATACAAGATGAAGTGAGCGGAAAGGGGACGAAAACAAGGGGAAGAAATGAATTAAAGCAGATGGGGTACATTGAGAGGATTGGAGGGGAGGGGATGGGAGATAGTAGAGGACAGGAAAGGCAGCAGAATACAACAGACACTAGTATAGCAATATGCAAAACAGTGGATGTGTAACTGATGGGATGCTGCAATCTGTATATGGGGAAAAATGGAAGTTCATAACCTACTTGAATCAAAGTGTGAAATATGACATGTCAAGAACTATGTAATGTTTTGAAGAACAAACAATAAATATCAAAGGAAAAAAACACATGGAGAAGTATTTCAATTAAAAATTGACTAGGTTTATAACACCTACACTTTATCATGCAAAAGGCAAGTCCGACTATACACCATGCCTCTTCAGAACTGCTTGTTTTTCTATTCGGTTTGGGTCATTTTTCTCCATCATATTAGGATTAGTAGTCAGAGTTTTGTAGGGTACGTGTTAGTGTCAGGGATTCAGTTTTTGGAATGGAAAATTGGAAAATGAATCCAATGTGTATACAAATATGTGCTACACAAAAATCTTCCCACTTTCATCCAGAACAATGCCTTGACGTTACCATCTCCCCAAATAAGAAACAATTAGAGGAGAAGAGTTAGAAAATCTGTAAATACATATCTGGAATGGAAAATATTTAGGAGGTCACAAACTTGGAGGTGGTAGAGGAGTATCCCAAAGTAAGGTACAGGGTAAACACTCCACAAATATGGAGGTGTGCTGGCCTAAAGACTTCTAGAGAAACTTCCTCTGAGGATGGGCACTTGAAATATATGTTCTTGTCAGTAGCTTTAGCTTCCTTTGTAGTGAGATCATCAAAGCTGGGTCTGCATCTATGTGACCTGGAGGACATTCTTTCTTGCTTTCCAATGCACATGAGGCAGCAGTGCTGAATTCTCTCTTTGTATGTAAACTGTGGCCACTGGGGTCTAAGTGTCTCCCCGTGTGGACTGTGAAGCCTTTTGTTCATCCTCCACTTTTCGTGGTGTTTCCTGCTGCAGCACTGGGAGTTTGGTATTTGCCTCACGAAATACAAGGGGTTCAACTGGAACACAGTGCTGGAGGGAGTTTTGTCACTTGTGGTTTTTCAGGGTCTACAAGAGAATGCACCAACCAGGCTTCATTCCCACATAGCTTGCCCCCTTGTCTATAGCAACCTGATTCTGCACATTGCCCTGAAAACTATCAATTTAACAAGACACCTTTACATATAAGTGTCTGGTCACTGCACCATGTCAGTGACAAGCCATTTGGAAATCAATGGCAAATACACATGGCGCAACCACAGATGATTCATCACACACCTGCACACCACAGCTCAGGGCTCACTACTCAGGAGGGTCCAACTTAATAGCATCTCTGTTCTACACCATTGTCATAAATCCCAGTCAATCAAGGCACTGTCTGGTACACTCATGATCAGTAAAAGTGCATCCAAATGTTCTCCAATACCATCTGGTCATGGGAATTTCAAAAATTTATTGGTATTTATCTAGCCTCTTGGTAAATCCAAACAAGTGAGCCCACTTGGACTGGGACTGGGACTGGCTCTGGGTGCCTGGCTTCTTGGATCACAAAATTCAGAGATTTCCATCACCAAGGAAGTGAGGTGAGGTCACTTCCTTCAGAAAATGAATGAGGCCACTGTCTTGGCCACCACTTTGTCGTAACATTTGCTTCCTAGTGTCTCAGGAAAAGGAGGCAGCCTCTATTTTCTGTGACACTTTCACAAGTTAGAATGGTATAGAAACATAGGCACCTGGGAACAGCTCTCCACACATGCCTGGTTTCATACATCATCCCTACATTAAGAAGAGATAGGCTGATTGAGACACATCCTTTCATCCTGATCGGGTGGTTTGCAAAGGAAGATGACTTTTGCTGTTTCAGGTCCTTCATAGCTGCCTACGTCTTCTCCAGGGATCATTTCTGCATGGATTTTGAGGTACTCAGCAGGTGAAAGATCTCCTAACTTCCTGTATTGTAATACTAACTTTGTCCCTGCTCTTCTGTAAAGTGAGATTGAGTGAACAAACTCAGTTTACAGAATGGTTAGTGTTAATAGCATGTTCGATTTGGGTTATGAATCATTTTGCTGGATGAATAATGATATTGGGAACCTGCGATATTTATAAGAATATGGAGGTGAAATATAAGTATGAAAACAGAAATCTAGGTAATATTTGAAGCCCAGAAGGACTTTGGGCCCTTGATTGGGATACATAGCTTAAATTATGTTCTGTGTGACCTTTGCATTTTGTGTCCAGAATATTACTGTGATAATATGTATATGTAGATAAGGTGACATGAGTATTTCTTCCACCATTTCTATGAGCAATATTTTGAAAACTTATAAATTAGTACTGGGGATACTAATAGGTTTACCCTGTTTTGATGAATATAGAGATGATGCATTAATAGACCCTACTGTGAATAAATTATATAACTGGTTCCAAATTTAAATAATGGATTGTATTGATATCTGAAAATATATAGGAAATCTTATATTGATATACATACATTCATTCCAACCAGTTATATATCTAATGGTAATGTTAGGGTTATCATTTATCATGAATAGTGTGTGAGTTTTGCTTCAAAAATGATTATGGAATCGAAAATAATATGTTTAGAAAGAAGTTTAGTAAAAAGACCAGTCAAGAAACATGGAGGAATATATGTCTTCCAAAGGAGGAAGTGATTGAAAGTGAACCAAATGTTTATAAATTTGTGAACTTGTGAATGAATGGATATATCTAATGATGTCCATAAACTGAAGAAATAATTTCGTACCAGGTTTGAATAAAAATGAACTTTAACAAACACAATAGAAACATTAGGAATTCTGGAAAAGTATAGTTTGCAGTGAAAGGTTAATAAAATAAGTACTTGTCACTTCCTGTTTTTCTGTATGCTTAACAAAACACTGTTGAAATCTTGAGAACTTTTTGATTGTCTTATTCCCAGAATGTGCTGTCCAAAACTGCCAAACTGCAGAATGTACTCCCTCAACCGGTTGCACACAAACCGCTCACTCGCCCGGACCCATCAATAAACTTCCCCCCCTGCCCTCTCCTAGGAAAATATATAAGCTCTGCTTAAGCTGTTCTCAAGGCTCTCTGCTCTATTCAAGTGAGCTCTGAGCCCCAGCATGCTGGACCCCCAATAAACCCTTTGCTTTGCATGAGACAGTCTCTTGGTGGTCTCTTCACCCGATTGTCACCGGACCTTTACATATGGAGGTTCCACCGAGATCCGGCAGCCATGGACAAGCGACCCCAACGAACTCCTCTCGGGGTAAGTAAGGTGCCTCTTTCTGGTTTCAGGTTTCAGGTCAGGGCTTGGCAAAATGGATGTCGATGAAGAGCGTGAGCTCTATCCGATGGTGGCTGACAGTCATGTCACAGAGCCACAGGCCAAGTCCCTGGGGGACGTCATAGAGGACTCAGAAAATCGAGGAACAATAGTCTCCATCACTCAGTGATATTTTGTTTCAGATTCGGTATTGCCAACCCATCGGGTTTTGCCAACTACTCAGTCCTGGTCTCAGTGTTGGACTTCCATATCCTGTCTTTATTGTCTTGTCTTGTCTGTGTCATGTGTTGTTGCTTTTACTGTTTGTGTATCTTTCATTATGGGACAGAGCACTTCAATGCCTCTGTCTCTGACCCTTGTTCACTGCAACAAAGTTTGCTTAAGGGATCAGAATCTTTCTTTTTCAGTAAAATGCTGGACCTGGCAGACTCTCTGTGCCTCAGAATGGCTCACCTTTGGATTTGAATGGACCCTAGAAGGATCTTTCTACTTCCCACTAATTTAAAAAGTTAGAGATATTGTCTTTCAGCCAGAGCCACATAGATACCTGTGAAGACAGATGGACACTGCCTACCAACCCGGTGACGAGGGGAATCAACATCAATATCAAGAAAGAGACTTTGTCTACATTAGACGACATCAGGTGTCATCCCTGGAACCCTGCTGGAAGGGACCATAGCAGGTGCTACTTATAACACCTACAGCAGTAAAGGTAGACAGAATCACTTCCTGGATCCATACGTCTCATCTCAAGCCTGTGCCCTGTCCAGACTCTGGCTGGAAACTGTAAAAGACTGGTAACGCTTTCAAATTGTGTATTTGCCATGTGGTTAAGGCAATAGACTCTCCCCTTGACCACCAGTAGTCCTAACCCTCATCAGCCCATTCAGCAGCGATGGCTGATCACAAATCTTACTGGACAAGAAGTATGGTCTATCTCGCATACAGCCCACTTAGGGACATGGTCGCCATCTCTCCACAGAAACATTTGTCAGCTGGCTATAGGTCTTTTCCATTGGGATATCCCTGATGAAGTGGATCCCACTAAAATTCCATTAAATCCCTTCTCTACCATAGATAATGGAAACAAATATTATGGATGTAGGGACACGCGAGCCAGATGCAGGTTGGCTAGCCTAGATTACTATGTTTGCCCGGCGGACTATCAAAGCCACAAACAGTCAAGGCTGTGTTGGGGGAAAGCCGGCTTCTTCTGTAAGTCATGAGGATGTGAGCATACAGGGACTGCTTGATGGAACCCAAACTCCTCATCAAATTCTGTACACAACATTGGCCATATTACCAATTAGATAACCAAAATTGATGGCCCCCAGAGGGGTCTCTGGATCCTCAAATTCTGCGTGACCTTTTTAACTTCTGAAAGTGCTGAAAAGGGTAAAAGGAGATTCCCCTATGTGGAGGCCTTTTCCCTCCTTTGCTCACATCCTGAACTATGCTTCTCCAATAGATCCTCACCCTCAGCCTTCTGCTCCAGACTCTCTGCTCTTACTCTCACCTATGCAACCTGATTTCTTCCCTCCAATTACTAGATCAAAAACCCAAACCTCCGCTTGTTCTAAGACCGTTGCCCCCTTCTTGAGGTAGCAGGTACTGAGGTACACCTCAACCAACTCACTCCTCTTTTCTCTTCTCCTGTCATTGCCCGCACTGGGTCCCACCACGTCCTCTTACTACCTAACACAAAGCCCAAACCAGCTGAGAAGAGCCCTCACACCCTTATCCAAGATGCAATGTAAATGGCCTTTAAAGTTGCTTTTTCATCACTGAAAAGATGTTACTAAGTATTTAAAGTCCCTCAAATGCTTTTTGGGATACTAACTCTCATCTTACCCTCTGCTGTACCTGTTGTACTGCTCAAGATTTGTTCCTAGAAAAATCCAAAACCCCTTTTCCATTATTCTTTTACATTTCTCCTACCTCATTCTCAGATCCACGGAACTGCTCACAGCCATGCCTTCCCCGTCTTCCCCCTCTGTACCAGGCCCACAGAAAAGTCTTAACTGACCTTCTCCAGAAATCTCCAACATAGCTGAATTTAGGAATTTCAGCAAGAGAGTCCCAATAAAAGATTTCTAAGTAGATAAAATTCCACTTTTCGTGTTGCCCTATTCTACTTGGCCACTGGCTAAAAAAATCTGCAATCCTAAGCTAGACACCCCAATACTAATTTTTCACAAAATATGTGAACAAGGCCTTGGCCTTGAGCTGAGGCTTCACATAGATGGCTACATTTGTAAGATAAAGAAGTTACCAACTGGGCTCCATGGTAACAGTTGGCAGGAGGAAAAATAAAGGGAATATAAAGCTCTCCCTCACCCAGGTGTCCTTGGAAGGTTAACTTTCCCAGAACAGAGGAAAAAAAAAGAAGACAAACGGCTTCTTGTGAACTTCTTAAGACTGTGAACTTCTGAGCCCCTTCCCTTATATGTTGGGTACAAAATTCTGAAACTACCTAAACTTGGGATTCCGGGGATTTAATTGATTCCAACAGAAGTAATGCCCTCTGAATATGGTTGCAAACAAATAGGACTCTTTTCCTGTCTTTGGTACTATCTTAGGTGCCTTGCCTTGTCCATCCCTACAACAGTATAATTCTATATACTTAAAACATTGTTTATGTTTTCATGAAGTGGTCAAAAGATGTGATTAATTGTGTAGTTGTGCAAATGTTTCCCAGAGTGCTCTATCATGACACAGGTTCATTTGAAGATCAAATAGGGGGGCATAAAACCTGGTTCCACTGGGAACATATATCCCTCACTTTCGCCATCCTATTAGGAATACATGTTGCTGCAGGGGTGGGCACAAGAACCACTGCCTTGGTCCATGGGACAAAACAAATGACCCAAATAGAAGCAGCAATAGGCCAAAACTTAAAGATATTAGAAACCTCCATCACAGCATTGCAGGAATCTTTAACCTATCTCTCTGAAGTTGTTTTACAGAACAGTCGAGGATTGGAATTTCTCTTCATGAGAGAAGAGGGCCTTTGTTTTGCATTGATGGAAGAATGCTGTTTTTATGCCAACCATACTGGAGTTGTAAAAAAATCTATGAATAAATTAAAATGACGACTTGAAGAGCGTCAACAAGAGAGAGAGGCCCAAAAAGGGTGGTTTGAATCTTGGTTCACAAAGTCCCCCTGGTTAACTACGCATTTATCAATCCTGGCGGGTCCAATAATAATCCTCACATTATTGCTAACTATAAAACCCTGCTTGCTCAACCATGTAATTTATTTTCTCCAGGCTCAAATTGGACAAGTTAAACTAATGGTAATACCCTACTAGCAGACATGGAATGTGACACCACCCAATGATCATATTTATGATTAAAAGTAGCCAGAAAAAGAAGTGTCGAATGAAAGGTTAATAAAATATGTAGTTGTCACTTCCTGTTTTTCTGTACACTTAACAAAACACTGTTGAAATCTTGAGAAATTTTTGCCAATCTTGTTCCCAGAATGTGCTGTCCACAACTGCCAAACTGCAGAATGTACTCCCCCACCAGGTTGCATGCAAACTGAACACTCGCCCTGACACATCAATTAACTTCCCTCCCTGCACTCGCAAGGAAAAGTTTATAACATCTGCTTAAGCTGTTCTCAGGGCTCTCTACTCTTTTCAAGTGAACTCTGAGCCCCAGCATGCTGGACCCCCAATAAACCCTTTGCTGTTACATGAGATAGACACTTGGTGGTCTCTTCTTCCGACGCTCGCCCGACCGTTACTTGGATGATTGAATGTAGAATAGAACATCCAGTCAAAAAGGGATAGTCGGTAGGATTAGGAATATAGTCCGTAGGTTTAGGAAGAAGAGTGAGTATAGGATTTGGACCAAAAGTTCTTTAGCAATAGGGTTTCGGTTAGAGAGTGAATGTAAATGTCAGCACATGTGAAGAATGAGTCACAATGATGAAATGCGGAAAATATGTAGGAAAGCAGATATCAATAGAGACATTAGGAAATCAGGCAAAGTACAAAGTGAGTGATAGGATTAGACATTATCAACAGGGTTGAGTTTCAATATATAATCTTAGGAAGAAACAAATATGTAGTCACCAATAAGATTGACATTTGAGAGCATTAGGCAACCTGGACATGGATGATTTTAGTAATCCATGTTCACTTTCCATTTAGGCTTTTGGGAGAATCCTAAGTGTGACCTTTGCATTTTGTGTCCAGAATACTACTGTGATAAAAATGTATGTATAAATCAGTTTTCATGAGTATTTCTTCCACCATTTCTGGGAGCAATATTTTGAAGATATACAAATTATTATTGGGCGTACACAGAGGTGTACCCTGTGTCTATGAATATAGAAGTAATGAATGAATTGACAATACTGTGAATAAATAATATAACTGATTCCACTTTAAATAATGGATTGATAGAATTGATATTTAAACATATATAAGAAATCTTATATTTATATAGAATCATTCATTCCAATGAGTTATACATCTAATGGTAATATTAGGGTTATATTTTATCATGAAAGGTGTGTGAGTTCTGCTTCAAAAGTGAGTATGGAAATGGAAAATAATGTGTTTGGAAAGAAGTCTCATGAAAAGAGCAGTCAAGAAACATAGAGGAATGCATGTGTTCTGAAGTAGGAAGTAATTGAAAGTGACAAAAATGCAAATAATTTTGCTAACTTGTGGGTGAAATATAAGTATGGAAAATGAAATCTAGGTATGATTTGAAGCCCAGAAGGGCATTTGCCCCTGGAGTGGTTTAATTAGCTTTGACTTATGTACTGCACATATGTCTCAGATAAAGCAATATACAATGGAACAGGAATTTGCACCTTGGATGATTGAATAACGAAGAGAACATCCAGTCAAAAAGGATTTGTCGCTAGGATTAGGAAGATAGTCGGTAGGTTTAGGAAGAAGATTGAGTATAGGATTTGGACCAAAAGTTCTTTAGCAATAGGGTGTCGGGTAGAGATTGAATATATATGTCAGCACATGTGAAAAGTCAGTCACAATGATGAACTGGGGAAAATAGTAGGAAAGCAGATATCAATAGAGATTAAGAAATCAGGCAAATTATAAAATGAGTCATAGGTTTAGACATTCTCAACAGGGTTGAGATTGAAAATGTAATCTTCAGAAGAAACACATATGTAGTCACCAATATGATTGACATTTGAGAGCATTAGGCAACCTGGACATGGATTAGTTTAGTAATCCATGTTCACTTTCCATTTAGGCTTTTGGGAGAATCCTTAGTGTGACCTTTGCATTTTGTGTCCAGAATACTACTGTGATAAAATGTATGTATAAATCAGTTGACATGAGTATTTCTTCCACCATTTCTGGGAGCAATATTTTGAAGATATACAAATTATTATTGGGCGGACACAGAGGTGTACCCTGTGTCTATCAATATAGAGATAATGCATGAATAGACCATACTGTGAATAAATAATATTACTGGTTGCACTTTACATAATGGATTAAATTGATATCTGAAAGTATACAAGAAATCTTATATTGAAATACAATCATTCATTCCAACCAGTTTTATATCTAATGATAATATTAGGGTTATGGTTTATCATGACGGTTGTGTGAGTTTTGCTTCAAAATTGATAATGGAAATCGAAAATAATGTGTTTATAAAGAAGTCTCTTAAAAAGAGCAGTCAAGAAACATGGAGTAATCCATGTGTTCTGAAGCAGGAAGTGATGGAAAGTAAAACAAATGCGTATAAATTTGCTAAATTGTGGATGAAATATACATCCTATCATGTGCATGAACTGGAGAAATAGTAATGTACCAGTTTTGAATGAAAATGAACGTCAAAATACACATTATATCCCATAGTAATCTTCATGCATTGATGTTAAACTGGGTCAGTTACTGTAGAAATATGTGATTTTTTTTTGGTGTCATAATACACTTTATTTTAGCACTAGCATGCCACAGAATGTAGAGGAAAGAGCAATAGATTTTCAGTTATAGCACTAATAATCTAACATTTAATGACTATTTTGGGGAGTCTAGAAATTGCATAAGGCTATGTAACATAATTGTTTTTTATTTAACATTTATAAAAACTTGGAATTTTGGTAATATTTCTCCTTTTTCATTTTTTATTTTTTAGGTTGTTCATAGACCTTCATTTTATTTATTTGTATGTGGTGATGAGAATATAACCCAGTGCCTCACACATGCTAGACAAGCATGTTAACACTGAGCCAGAAACCCAGCTCCTCCACTTTATCTTATCATCAAACACTCCTCACCCTCTTCATTACTCACTTTCTTAATCGTTTTCCCCCTTCTCTCTATTCTTTTTCACTTTCCCTCCTTATGTATTTTTCTCTCATGTCATTACAAAAACTAGTATGCTATGAAATTTACATTTAAAACTGATTTTATAGTCATTCTTTTTTCTTGAGAAAATTTAAAAATTATAATCACCTGATAGATATATTACAATACATTTATTATACATATGCATCTATATTCATTCACATGTATTACATATATATATACATATATATTTAAAATTACTTTGATTAGCCTGTTAGAAATAATATATACCAAGTCTTTCTTAATTTTCAAGTCTTCCAGAATTAACATCTTACAGTGAAAATCAAATAAACATGTTTAAGTTAACAGGTATCATTCTTATTTATGAATACTGATAATTTAAGGTTTTATATCACATTAAGTTGTAATATGGCATATTAACTCTTATGAATTAGAGAAAATTTTTTTTGAACAACCTATTATTTAAGGACCATATGCACTGACATTTCAAATGGCCTTCTTGTGATTTCAATTTCTATCAATTGTGTGTTAATTAAAAAATACTTATTTTAGTAATTTTCATATTCATAATTGATATAAAATCAATTGTTTAGTCCTTTTTGTAAGTAGTTACTTATTACAGTAGGGGCAGTATTAATAATTCTAAATCTTTATAAGAAAAATGGTACAAAGATATTTTCAGGCAAAATTAAGAATAATTGTGATCTCTAAATGTTTGATTACTGATACATATAATACAGAGCTTTTGATGAGTCTCTTTCCCAGTAAAATATAAAATGCAAAGATAAAGTTGGGTATGTATGCCCAAATAAAGATAAGAAAAAATACACATTATCAGTTAGAAACTATTAAATAAAAGATGAAAAGAACAATCCAACACATTGTACCAACTTGTCAGTTGAGTTAGTATTCTGGAAGAATAGCCTAAGACTAGAACTGGTCCATGACAAAATATTCACTAAAAAATGAAATATGAAAAATATAGGAAATACTATGAATTTTTCAGGAGGGTAGGTGGATTAACCTTTAATCTCAATTATGTGCATTTTTAAAACCAGTTTTCTGGTACAATAAATTTGTGATAGATACAACTAAACAAAACAAAGTTTCTGCTTAGCAAAATGAATGCATCTCAACACTTTTTTAGCTGATATCTTCCCACTCAATTTTAAACCTTTATTTATTTATTTTTTATTGGTTGTTCAAAACATTACAAAGCTCATGGTATATCATCTTTCATACATTTGACTCAATTGGGTTATGAACTCCCAATTTTCCCCAAATACGAGTTGCAGAATCACAATGGTTACACATTCATATTTTTACAAAATGTCATATAAGTGACTGTTGTATTGTGCTACATTTCCTATCCCCTAGTATCTTCCTTCCCCTCCCCTCCCATCTTCCCTCTCTACCTCATCTGCTGTTTTTCACTTCTCTCCCTATTCCACCCCCCTTTCCCCTCACTACCTCTTATATGTAATTTTGTGTAACATTGAGGGTCTCCTACCATTTCCATATGGTTTCCATTCTCTCTCCCTTTTGCTTTCCTCTCTCGTCTTTGATTAATGTTAATCTTTTCCTCAAGTTCTTTCTCCCTGTTCTATTCTTAGTTGCTCTCTTTATATCAAAGAAGACATTTGACTTTTGTTTTTTAAAGAGTGGCTACCTTCTCTTAGCATAATCTGCTCTAATGCCATTCATTTCAATACAAATTCTATGATTTTGTCATTTTTTAGTGCTGCATAATACTCCATTGTGTATAGATGCCACATTTTTTTTATCCATTCATATATTGAAGGGCTTCTAGTTTGTTTCCACAGTCTACCTATTTTGAATTGTGCCACTATGATCATTGATGTGGCAGTATCCCTATAGTACGCTCTTTTAAGATCCTCAGGGAATAGTCTGAGAAGGGCAAAAACTGGTTCAAAGGGGGGATCCATTCCCAGTTTTCCCAGGAATCTCCATTCTGCTTTCAAAGTTTGCTTCACCAATTTGCAGTCCCACCAGCAGTGTACAAGTGTACCCTTTTCCCCACATCCTCGTCAACACTTGTTGTTCTGTGACTTCATAATAGCTGCAAATCTTACTGGAGTGAGATGGTATCTTAGGGTGGTTTTGATTTGCATTTCTCTGACTGCTAGAGATGGTGAGCATTTTTTCATGTACTTGTTGATGGATTGTATGTCTTCCTCTGTGAAGTGTCTGTTCAGTTCCTTGTCCCATTTGTTGATTACATTATTTGTTATCTTATTGTTTAATTTTTTGAGTTCTTTGTATATTCTGGATATTAGGGCTCTATCTGAAGTGTGAGGGGTAAAAATTTGTTCCCAGGATGTAGGCTCTCTATTTACCTCTCTTATTGTTTCTCTTGCTGAGAAAAAACTTTATAGTTTAAGTAAGTCCAATTTGTTTATTCTTGTTATTAACTCTTGGGCTATGGGAGTCTTATTATGGAATTTGGAGCCCGACCCCACAGTATGAAGATCGTAACCAACTTTTTTTCTATCAGACGCAGTGTCTCTGATTTTATATCTAGCTTCTTGATCCATTTTGAGTTAACCTTTGTGCATGGCAAGAGAAAGAAATTCAGTTTCATTTATTTGCATATGGATTTCCAATTTTCCCAGCACCATTTTTTGAAGATGCTATTCTTTCTCCATTGCATGCTTTTAGCCCCCTTATCAAATATAAGAAAGTTGTAATTTTGTGGATTGGTTTCTATGTCCTCTATTCTGTACCATTGGTCCACCTGCCTGTTTTGGTACCAGTACCACACTGTGTTTGGTACTATTGCTTTGTAGTACAGTTTGAACTCTGATATCGCTATAACTCCAGATTCACACTTACTGCTTAGAGTTGCTTTCGCTATTCTGGGTCTTTTGTTTTTCCATAAGAATTTCATGATTGCTTTATCTTTTTCTACAAGAAATGCTGTTGGGATTTTGATTGGCATCACTTTAAACCTGTAGAGAACTTTGGGTAATATTGCCATTTTGATAATGTTATTTCTGCCTATCCATGTACAGGGTTCATTTTTCCATCTTCTAAGATCTTCTTTTATCTCTCTCTTTAGAGTTCTGTAGTTTTCATTATATAAATCTTTCACCTCTTTTGTTAGGTTGATTCCCAAGTATTTTATTTTATTTGAGGATATTGTGAATGGAGTGGTTTTCCTCATTTCCATTTCAGAAGTTTTGTTGCTGATATACAAAAATGCCTTTGATTTATGTGTGTTGATTTTATATCCTGCCACTTTGATGAATTCATTTATTTACTCAAGCCGTTTCTTTGTAGACCCTTTTGGATCTGTTAAATATATTATCATGTCATCTACAAATAGCGATAATTTAAATTCTTCCTTTCCTATTTTTATGCCTTTATTTTCTTTTGTCTGTCTAATTGTTCTGGCTAGTATTTCTAGAAATTAATTGAATAGAAGTGGTGATAGAGGGCATCCCTGTCTTGTTCCAGATTTTAGACGGAATTTCTTCAGCTTTTCTCTATTTAGGATGATGCTAGCCTGATTTTTAGCATATATAGCTTTTACCATGTTGAGGTAAGTTCCTTTTATCCCTAGTTTTTATAGTGTTTTGAACATAAAGGGATGCTGTAGTTTGTCGAATGCTTTTTCTGCATCAATGGAGATGATCATATGGTTCTTGTCTTTAAGTCTATTGATGTGGTGGATTACATTTATTGATTTCCATATATTGAACCAGCCTTTCATCGCAGGGATGAATCCTACTTGATCATGAAGCACAATTTTTTTTGATATGCTTCTGTATTCAAGTTCATTAGAGATATTGTTCTGTAGTTTTCTTTCTTTAAATTGTCTTTGTCTGGTTTCGGGATCAGGGTGATGTTGGCCTCATAGAATGAATTTGGAAGAGCTCTTTCTTTTTGTTTTTCTTGAAATAGCTTGAATAATATTGGTATTAGTTCTTCTTTGAAGGTTTTGTAGAACTCCGCTGTATACCCATCGAGTCCAGGGTTTTATTTGGTTGGCAGTCCTTTGATGGTTCTTCTATTTCTTCCTTTGTTATTGGTCTGTTTAAATTGTGTGTGTCTTCCTGACTCAATCTGGGCAGATCGTATGACTTAAGAAATTTATCAATACCTTCACTATCTTCAATTTTATTGGAATATAGTGTTTCACAATACTTTCTAACTATCTTCTTTATTTCTGTAGTGTCTGTTGTGATATTGCCTTTTTCATCCCGTATTTTAGTAATTTGAGTTCTCTCTCTTCTTCTGTTCATTAGTATGGCTAAGGGCCTGTCGATCTTATTTATTTTTTCAAAAAACCAACTTTTAGTTTTATCAATTTTTTCAATGTTTTTCTTTGTTTCAATTTTGTTGATTTCTTCTCTAAATTTGATTATTTCTTGTCTTCTACTACATTTGCTGTTGTTTTGCTCTTCCTTTTCTAGGTTTTTGAGGTGTAGCATGAGTTCAATTATTTGCTGGTTTTTCTTTTTTTGAGGAAAGAACTCCAATAAATGAATTTCCCTCTTAAAACTGCTTTCACTGTGTCCCATAGATTCCGGTACATTGTGTCTGTATTGTCATTTGTCTCTAAGAATTTTTTTATCTCCTCTTTTATGTCTTCTGTTACCCATTGATCATTCAGTAGCATGTTGTTCATTTTCCATGTGATGCAGGATTTTTCCTTCCTTCTTTTATCATTGATTTCCCGTTTCATTCCATTATGATCAGATATGGTGCATGGTATTATTTCCATGCCTTTATATTTACTAAGAATTGCCCTATGGCATAATATATGGTTTATCTTTGAGTAGGATCAATGTGCTGCTACTGAGAAGAACGTGTATCCACTTGATGATGGTTGATATATTCTATATATGACTGTTAAGTCTAGGTTATCGATTGTGCTGTTGAGTTCTATAGTTTCTTTATTCAGTTTCTCTCTAGAGGATCTGTCCAATGCCAAGAGTGGTGTGTTGAATTCACCCATAATTATTGTGTTGTAGTCTATGTGACTCTTGAACTTGAGGGGAGTTTGTTTTATGAACGTTGCAATTCCATTGCTTGGTGCATACAAATTGATAATTGTTAGTCTTGTTGGTGGATGGTTCCTTCTAAAAGAATATAGTGTTCTTCTTTATCCCTTTGATTTACTTAGGTTTGAAGTTGATTTTATTCCATATGAGTATGGCCACTCCTTCTTGCTTCCGAGGGCCATGTGAGTGGTATGATTTTTCCCAAACTTTTACCTTCAGCCTGTGTATGTCTTTTCCTATCATATGGGTCTCCTGAAGACAACATATTGTTGGATTTTTTTTTCCACGTTACTAGCCCATGTCTCTTGATTGGTGAGTTTTGGCCATTAACATTTAAGGTTACAATTGAAATATGATTTGTAGTTCCAGTCATGTTTATTTATTTATTATATTTTAGTTTGGCTAGTTTTTACTTTTTTGGTTATTTTCCTCCCCCTTTACTGAAATACCTCCTGCTGTTAGTTTTGGGCACTATTTTTCAATTCTTCTTCTTGTAGTATTTTGCTCAAAATGCTTTGCAGTGCTGGTTTTCTGGCTGCATATTCTTTTAGCTTTTGTTTATCATGAAAGACTTTAATTTCATTTTCAAATCTGAAGCTTAATTTTGCTGGGTACAGTGTTCTTGGTTGGAATCCATTATTTTTCAGCATTTGAAATACATTGTTCTAGGATCTTCTCTCTTTCAAAGTCTGTGATGAAAAATCAGTCGTTAACGTAATTGGTTTACCCCTGAATGTAATCTGCCTCCTTTCTCTTATAAGTGTTTAATATTGTCTCCTTGTACTGTATGTTGGCTATCTTCATAATTATATGTCTTGGATTTGGTCTATTATGTTTTTGAATGTTTGGGGTCCTGTAGGCTTCCAGGATTTGGCAATCCAATCCATCTTTCATCTCTGGGATGTTTTCTAGAATTATTTCATTTAATATGTTGTCCATTCCTTTGGTTTGAATCTCTATGCCTTCTTCTATCCTGATGACTCTCAAGTTTTTTTTTTTTGACATCCCTTATCTCTTGAATAGATTTAAGCATCTTTTCTGTGTTGACTACATTCTTTTCATGTTGATAAACTTTGTCTTCATTTTCTGATTTTCTGACTTCTACTTGATCTACTCTATTTGTAATATTCTTGTTTGAGTTTTTAATTTGGTTTATAGCTTCCTGCATTTCTAGAATTATTGTTTGAATTTTTTTAAGGTCTCTATTTTTTGGTAAAGCTCATTTTTTGCCATTTGAATTTGTTTGTTTAATTCATTTTCAAAATATACTTTTATTCCTTGGACTTGCTGCCTCATGTCTTCTCTAATATTTCTTTCCATCTGAGTTAAGTATGCCTTGATTTCTTTCCCTATCCCTGTTTCTGGTGCTTCTAGGTCCTCCTGTAGAATTAAGTTGTCCTGCATTGTTTGTACTCCTTTTATTCCATTGTTTTTTCATGATGTTCACGTTACTTTCCAGCTCTATTTGATTGCTGTATTTCTGCTTTATTCTAGAGATTTGTTTTGGTGTTGTATGTCTCTGTTGTCTCTCCTTTGTGTTGGTAGACTATGCATGCTAAAGTGGATTCCGCTTGGAAGAAATTCCGAAGGCCGAGCTCCAGTGACATCACCTCTCTGTTTTGGCAGGCCCAAGGATCCTTGCTGAGGTGTCCGTATAGGGGGGTGGGACTGTACTGTCACTTGTTGGTTTCAGCTCCTGGTCACTGGCGGGCAGGCGGTCTCCAGCTGCCCAGTCACTTGTGCAGCAGGTGGGCTGTCACTGGCGGGCGGGCGATCTCTAGCCACCCAGTGGTGCGGTTGGTCGCCGGCGGCAGGGCGTTCCCAAGCCGCCTAGTCACGCGGGCAGCGGGTGGACTGTCGCCTGTGGGCCTGCAGTCTCCCGCTGCCCAGTCACAAGGGCCTGGCCTCTAGTCCTCTGGTTTCTCCTGATAGTCCTGGTTTTTCCTGCAAGACCAGATTTCCCCTGAATGATGGCTCTCGGCAGTTCAAACTGTACTCTGGGCCTGCCGTTTGTTGGTTGTGGAGGGTGTCTATTGGGAAGCCAGACACTCTATTGTTTTGATTTTTTCCACTTGCCCCTCCCCCAGCACTGGTTAGACAGGTTTTATTTTCACAGTTGATGAGAGGGGGAGTTGAAGGTCAGTTGCCTCTTGTTTTCCCCCATCTTTATGCAGGGTCGCTCTGATAATCTCTCCCCCGGAAATCCTAGGAGAGATTTTATGCGAATTCCCCGATATATGGGAGATGAGCTGAATAACACACTCCTGTTTTATTGTTGTAATCTGTAGGAGAGTGGCTGTGGTTACTTCAGCTCTCCAAGATGATGGCCATTGGTTTCCTTGGAAGAGTTTCCATTGTGGGAGATAGAACTGTACCGCTTCCTTCCCTGTCTGAAATCCTGAACTCAGCTCAAGGCTCAGTGGGGGCTCTACCGGCAGGATTCCACAGAATCCTCATCAACGTTTCTCCCTGCTTATTGGACCCATCTCGGTTTTGCCGCACCGTCTTTAGCCACTGGGTGAGCCGCGCGGATCAGTCAAATGGGATCTCGGGTCCCACATTTGGCTCGTGTTTGAGACTCAATTACCGGACCATGGTGCTAGAAATCCTTCTTCTAGGTTTTGGTGCACCCCCATTTTGCTGTAATTTCCTAACAAGATAGTTTTTTTGTCACTCTAACTCGTTATTCACCTGTGCAGTGGTGCAGTACACTTGGTGTGATGCACTCTATTCGTGGCCATCTTGCAATGACGAAATATTATGATTTGTATGCACCATTTACTGAAGTCAGTTTTCAGTTTTAGAAAACAAATATGAATTTCAGGTGTATGAATATTTCGGAGAATGATCTTGTGAAAAGTTGATTATAAATCCACATACATGAATATGAATGATTTTAGGGAGTGTATAATAAGACACATATATTTTATATTTTGAAAAATCTGGAGAGTATATATATATATATATATATATATATATATATATATATATATACACACACACAAACACACACACACACACAGACATTAAAAAGAAGCAGTATATATGCCAATCGAAATTCATCATGAAATATATATCTTCCACATATCCAAAAATATACATTTTACTAAAAATGGATTTATGTATAATGTTGTTCAACTTGGAAGCTCACACTTAGGTTGAATTTTCAGTTCCAACAGCGTTTAGGAGGAGTGATCTCTTCTCACAATTTGTATGTGCCAAGTCACCCACCTCAGAAGATGGTACGTGTGATACCAGGTA
This sequence comes from Callospermophilus lateralis, assembly GCF_048772815.1. Classification (NCBI taxonomy): domain Eukaryota; kingdom Metazoa; phylum Chordata; class Mammalia; order Rodentia; family Sciuridae; genus Callospermophilus; species Callospermophilus lateralis. Next base: position 522,113 of record NW_027511047.1, on the reverse strand, counting down.
GGATTCTATATGTGCATATAATAATACATGAGCTGAAAAAGGCTAAAGAGAGACAGGAATTGACATATTTCTTAACTTTAAAAACACATGGTGAACTATTTCAATAAACATTGACTTATTTATAACTCCTATCCTATATAATGAAAAAGGGAAGTCCAAATATACACCATGCCTCCTCTGAACTGCTTGTATTTCTATTCTGTTTGAGTTACTATTCTCCATCATATTAGGATTAGTAGTCAGAGTCTAGTAGGGTATGGGTTAGTGTCAGAGATTCATTATTCCAAATGGAAAATAGGAAAATAAACCCAATGTGTTTTCAAATATGTGTTACACAAAAATCTTCCCACTCTCATCCAGAACAATTCCTTGATATTACCCTCGCCTGAAGTAATGCACAATTAGAGGAGAAGAGTTAGAAAATCTGGGAATACATATCTGGAACCGAATATGCTCAGGAGTTCACAACCTTGGAGGTGGTAGAGGAGTTTCCAAAAGTAAGGGACAGGGTAAACACTCCACAAACATGGAGCTCTGCAGGCCTAAAGACATCTTGAGAAACTGCCTCTGAGTTTGGGCACTTGAAATATATGTTGTTGTCAGGAGCTTTAGCTTCCTATGTAGTGAGAGCACCAAAATTGGGTCTGCATCTATGTGACCTGGAGGACATGGTATCTTATTTTTCAATGAACATGAGGCAGCAGTGCTGAATTCTCACTTTGTAGGTAAACTGTGGCAACTGCGGTCTAAGTGTCTCTCCGTGTAGACTGTGAAGCCATTTGGTCATCCTCTAGTTTTCCTGGTGTGTCTTGCTGCTTCACTGGGAGTTGGGTATTTGCTTCACGAAATACAAGGAGTTCAACTGGGACATAATGCTGGAGGGAGTTCTGTCACATGCGGTGGGTCAGGGTCTGCAGGAGAATGCACCAATCAGGCTTCTATCTCACATAGCTTGCCCCCAGGCCCATAGCAACCTGATTCTGAACATTGCCCTGACCCTCTCCATATAACAAGATGCCTTAACATATAAGGGTCTGCTAGCTGCATCATGTCAGTCACAAGCCATTTGGAAGCCAATGGCAGATCCACATGGCCCCAACACAGATGTTTTATCACACACCTGCCCACCACTGCTCTAGACCCGCTACTAAGGAGGCTCCAACTTACTGGCATCTCTGTTCTACACCATTTTTCATGAAACCCAGTGAATCAACGAATTGTCTGGTATACTCATGATCAGCAAATGGACATCAAAAGGTTCTCCAGTGACACCTGGACATGAAAATTTCAAAAATTCCATGGTATTTATCTAGCCATTGTTCGTGGATGAATTTGGAGGCACTATGATTTTCAATTTATTCAGGAACCATTAAATGTGGAGGAAGCTCATTTTAATGAAAGCACAGGAGAACACACACAGGCAAGTCTTCTCAAAGAGTGGCCAAATGGTCACATGAAGCCAGGCCCATTGAGGTCTACAATGTGAGGTCCATGTGTGTTTTGACTCTCAACTATGGCTGCCAAGTTTGTCAGAATAAAATCATGTGATATCCTTGCTGAGATTCCCCGTGCCTTGTGGAAAGCCTTCCTGGGCACACATCTCAATTCCAAGGGTGACTCTCATGCATGGCCTCCTAAAATCCCAACACAACTCATGGCAATACTTCTCTGAGGTCAGTTCCAGAACTCAGTCTGTAAGGAGAATTACAGCAGAGTTCAAGCCCAGGTGGAGCCAGTCATCATTTCCAACCGTCAAACTAATAACCACAATTAAAACCAAAACACTTCCGCATGGCCGTCATCTTCTTCCATATAGACACTCATTATAACCTCTGACTAGAGGTTTCCATGAGGGGCGCAGCCCAAGACAGTGTCCAAAATAAGCTCCCTTTCCCCTCATTTGCCTAAAGTCGGGGTGGCCTGAACACCTTCCTGTGAACCAGGAGTAATCGAGTAGGCCTTCCGTTAATACTGCTCTGTTTCTCCAATTTGAGGAATACTGACTGTGGGGTTTAGATTCTTTATGTGAATTAGAAACATGAGAAAACCCAAGCACCTATGGGCTTCCCTCTTCAGGGCTTTGAAGAACTCATTTGACCAAAAGGATCCCTATTCTCACTTGATGAAGTTCAGGAACCTTACAGAGGAAGGCGAGAGACTTCATCCACAATGACTGCTCTTTTGGCCATTTTGGGTTTGGATGAAAACATGGGATCCATCAGGTGCTGAGAATCTAACCACAGCCTCACAAAGGGCCAAGAGTCTGATTCAGACACATCCATTTCCAAAGCAAATAAGCAAAGAGCCACAGGTGAATCCCATTCATTTCCATTTGAAACTGTTTTCTTCAGGCTTCACAAAGGAGTGGCCTGAGGGAAAGACCTTCCTGAAATTCAGGGCAACAAACAAGAGGTAAACAAAATGCACAAAGCAGGGCTTCTCCACTGAGACTTTCCTGGTCACACTGATATCTGAGTTTTCTGAGATGCTCGCCATTGCCGTCAGTTATCCAGAACATGGCCATATCACAGAACTTGTAGGTGGTACATATCTTGGACACAAAACCATGAGGCTATTCTGGAGAGTGGCCAGAATTCAGGAAGAAAACAGAAACTTTGGAAGATAGCAGGTGTTACCCTTCGATAAGGCAAGCCACAGTCCATTCATAAATTTGGCAGGATGAATGCCTGGAAGCTTTCTACTAGACAGGACACATCCATTGATGCATTCTCTTTACTAATGTCTACAATCACGGACAGAGTGGGATGCACAGATATAGAAGCACTTGACTTGTCAAACGACTTACTAGAAACAGTCAATGCCAATACAAACAAACAGCCTTTCCTACGTATTCTCAGGACATGAGACAAAACCAGAAACACACATCCACACCCACAAAGGCACCTCTTTTGCCCAAGTAGGTCTGTGACTATCCGGAGTGTCTTCAGACTGATGGGCCATATTATATTCCCCCAAAATGGCCTCTCCTGTCTCAAATCTGGTCTCCTTGGCCAACTCTGTGAAGTAGTCAGGAGCCATGGGTGAGCCACTACCTGCTTTCTCAGGAAAGTCCCCTCTTCAGTGCTTTCCTGGCATTTGGCCATCCTCACATCAGTAGGAACTAAGAAAGACTGACTCTGTCCTTGGTAAATTGAAACAAGTGAGACCACTGGAACTGGGACTGCGAGTGGCTCTGGGTGTGTCTCTTCCTGGATCACAAGTTCAGAGAGTTCCATCTACAAGGAGGTGAGGTGAGGTCACTTCCTTCCGAAACTGAATGAGGTCACTGCCTTGGAAACCTCTTTGTCCTAACAGTTACTTCTAAGGGTCCCATGAGATGCAGGCTGCCCCTACTTTCTGTGACACTTTCACAAGTTAGAATGGTATATCAACCATAGGCACCTGTGAACAGCTCTTCACACAGGCCTTGTTTGGTCCATCTTCTCTATATTTAGAGGTTGATTCAGACACATACCTTCATCATGACCAGGTTGTTTGCCATAGAATTTAACTTTTGCTTTCTCATGTCCTTCATAGCTGCCTATATCTTATCCAGGGGTCATTTCTGCATGGACCTTTGATGTTCTCAGCAGGTGGAAGATCCCCTACATTCCAGTATTGTAAGACCAACTCTGTCCCTCCTCTTTTGTAAAGTTAGATTGAGGGAACAGTGTATGTTTAGGGTTAATAACATGTTTTATTTGGGTTAAGAATCTCTCTGCTGGATGAATAATGGTAATGGGAACCTGTGATATTTACAAGAATATATAGCTGAAATATAAGTATAAAAACAGAAACCTAGGTAAGATTTGAAACGAGAAGGGCATTGGGCCCTTGAGTGGGATACTTAGGTTTTAATAATTTTCTGTATATATGTCTCAGATAAATTGAAATACAATGGCTTAGGACCTTATACCTTGGACGATTGATTGTCGAATTGAACATCGAGTCAAAATGCAATAGTCAGTAGGATTAGGAAGATAGTCAGTAGGTTTAGAAATAAGGTGAGTATAGGATTTGGACCAAAATTTCTTTAGCAATAGGGTCTAGGGTAGACAGTGAATGTATTTGTCACCAAATGTGAAGTGTCAGACACAATGATGAACTGGGGAAAATATGTAGGAAAACAGATATCAATTGAGATATTAGGAAATCAGGCAAAGTATAAAGTGAGTGATAGGATTAGACATTTTCAACAGGCTCGAACTATAATATATAATCTTAGGAAGAAACAAATATGTAGTCACCAATAGGATTTACATCTGAGAGCATTTGGCAACCTGGACATTGTTGTTTTAGTAATCCATGCTCACTTTCCATTTAGGGTTTGATACAATCATGATTGTGACCTTTGCTTTTTGTGTCCAGAATATTACTATGATAAAAAATATATATAAATATATATATAGATAAGGTGATATGAGTAATTCTTCCACCATTTCTGGGAGCAATATTTTGAAGAGGTATAAATTAGTATTGGGGGGACAAAGAGGTGTACACTGTGTCTTTGAATATAGAGATAATGCATTAATAGACCATACTGTGAATAAATAACATAACTGGTTCCAAAATTAAATAATGCATTGAACGGAAATGTGAAAATATACAGAAAATCTTTTATTGATATACATACATTTATTCCAACCAGCTATACATTTAATGGTAATATTAATGTTATGGTTTATCTTGAAGAGTGGGTGAGTTTAGCTTCGAAATTGATTATGGAAATCGAAAATGATGTGTTTGGAAAGAAGTCTCATGAAAAGACCAGTCAAGTAACATGGAGGAATACATGTGTTATGAAGCAGGAAGTGACTGAAAGTGAAACAAATTCCTATAAATTTGTGAACTTGTGGATGAAATATATATCTTATGATGTGCAAAAACTGAAGAAATAGTAATGTACCAGTGTTGAATTATAATGAACGTCAAAATAGAAATCATGTCCTATAGGAATCTACTTGCATTGATGTTAAACTGGGTCATTTACTCTAGAAATACTAGGATTTGTAAGCACCATTTATTGAAGTTACTTTTCAGAACTGGGAAACAAATATGTATTTCAGGTGGATGAGTATTTCTGAGAATAATCTTGTGAAAAGTTGATTATAAATCCACATACATGAACATAAATGAATTTACGGAGTTATATAAGACACATATATTTCATATTTTATAAAATGTGAAGAGTGTGAATATATATATATATATATATATATATATATATATATATATATATATATATATATATATTAAAAAACCACAAAAAATACATTAAAAAGTATCAATATCTATATGCCAATCGTAATTCATCATGTAATATAAATCATCCACAGATGCAAAATTATTTATTTTACTAAACATGGATTTATGTATAACATTGTTCTACTAGGAAGCTCACCCATTGTTTGAATTTTCAGTTCCAACAGCGTTTAGGAGGAGAGATCTCTTCTCACAATTTGTTTCTGCCAAGTCAGCCAAGTCATAAAAATGTACGTGTGATACCAGGTAGAATTCTATATGTGCATATAAAAATACATGTGCTGAGTAGGCTACAGAGAATGGGAGACAGGAATTCACATATTTGTTAACTTTAAAAACACATGGAGGACTATTTCAATTAAAAATTGACTAGATTTATAAAACCTACCCTTTATCGTGCAAGAGGGAAGTCCTACTATACACCATGCCTTCTCTGAAATGCTTGCATATTCATTCTGCTTGGGTATTTTTCTCCATCATATTAGGATTAGTAGTCATATTATAGTAGGGTATGAGTTAGTGTCAGGGATTCAGTATTTCGAATGGAAAATAAGAAGAATCCAATGTTTATCAAATATGTGCTTCACAAAAAATTTTTCTACTCTCATCCAGAACAATGCCTTGACATTACCTTCGCCCCAAGTAAGACACAATTAGAGGAGAAGAGTTAGAAAATCTTTAAATACATAACTGAAATAGAAAATGCTCAGGAGTTCACAACCTTGGAGATGATAGAACAGTTTCCAAAAATAAGGGACAGTGTAAAAACTCCACAAACATGGAGATTTGCCTGCCTAAAGACGTCTGGAGAAACTGCCTTTAGGTTGGGGACTTGAAATACATGTAGTTGTCAGGAGCTTTAGGTTTCTTTCTAGTGAGACCATCAAAGATGGGTCTTCATCTCTGTGATTTGGAGGACATGGTTATAATTTCCCAATGAACATGAAGCAGCAGTGCTGAATTCTCTTTGTAGTGAGAGCATCAAAGGTGGGTCTGCATCTATGTGACCTGGAGGACATGGATTCTTATTTTACAATGAAAATGAGGCAGCAGTGCTGAATTCTCTCTTTGTATGTAATCTGTGGCCACTGGGGGCTAAGTGTCTCCCCACGTGGACTGTGAAGCCATTTCATCATCCTCCACTTTTCACAGTGTTTCTTGCAGCTGCACTCGGAGTTTGGTACTTGCTTCAGGAAATACAATGCGTTCAACTGAGACACCATGCTGGAGGAAGTTCTGTCAAATGTGGTGGATCAGGGTCTGCAGGATAATGCACCAACAGGGCTTGTATACCACATAGGTTGCCCCCTTGACCAAAGCAACCTGATTCTGAACATTGCCCTGAAACCTCTCCATATAACAAGATGTCTGTACATATAAGGGTCTGCTAGCTGCACCATGTCAGTCACAGCGATTTGGAAGCCAATAGCAGATCCACATGACCCCACAACAGATGTTTTATTACACACTTGCTCACCACTGCTCTAGTCCCACTACTAAGAAGGCACCAACTTAATGGCATCTCTGTTCTCCACAATTTTCATGAAATCCAGTCAATCAATGCACTGTCTGGTACAGTCATGATCAGCAACAGGACATCCAAAGGTTCTCCAGTGCCATCTGGTCATTGGAATTTCAAAAATTTTATGGTATTTATCTAGTCAATTTTCAAGGATGAAGTTGGAGGCACTGTGGGTTTCAATTCATTCAGGAATCATTCAATGGTGAGGAAGCTGATTTCAATGAAAGTTTTGGAGAACTCTCACAGGCAAGTCCTCCCAAAGAGTGGCCAAAAGGTCACAAGAATCCAGGCCCACTGAGGTCTACAATTGAGGTCCATGTGTGTTTTGACTAGTAAATATGGCTTCAAAGTCTTTCAGAATAAAATTATGTGATATCTTGGCTGAAATTCCCAGTGCTCTGTGGAAAGCCACCCTGGGAATAGTTCCCAGATTCCAAGGGCGAATCTCATGTGTGGCCTCTGAAAATCCCAACACAATTCATGGCAATACTTCTTTGATGTCTGATCCAGAACTCAGTCTTTCAGGGGAATGACACCAAAGTTCAAGCCCAGGTGGATCCAGTCATCTCTTCCAACTGCCACACGAATGACCACAATTTAAACCAAAATACTCCCACATGGCCCTCATCTTATTAAATATAGACACTCATCATAACCTGTGGCTGGAGGTTTCAAAGCGGGACACATCCCAAAAGAGTGTCCAAAAAAATCTCCCTTACCCCTCATTTGCCTAAAGTCAAGGTGGCATGGACACCCTTCCTGTGAACCTGGAGTGATCCAATAGACCTGCCGTTAATACTGCTCTGCTTCTCCAATTTGAGGCCTACTGATTCTCAGCGATAGATTTTTTATGTGATTTGGAGTCATAAGAAAACACAAGCATCTCTTCAGGGCTTCAAAGAACTCATTTGACCCAAATGATCCCTATTCTAACTTGATAGAGGTCAGGGACCTAACAGAGGAAGGCAAGAGACTAATCAACAATGACAGATTTTTGGCCATTTTGCTTTTGATTGCACACTTGGAATCTATCTTTAGATTCATCGTGTGCTGAGAATCTAAGCCACAACCTCATACAGGGCCAAGAGGCTGATTCAGACACATCCCTTTCCAAAGCAATTAAGCAAAGAGCCACAGGTTATGCCCATTTATTTTCATTTGAAAACTGTTTTATTCAGGCTTCACAAAGGGGTGGCCTGAGGCAAAGACCTTCCTGAAATTCAGGGCAACAGAACCATAGGTAAGCAAATGAACCAAAGCAGGGTTTCTCCACTGAGAGTTTACTGGTCACACTGATATCTGAGTTTTCTAAGATGTTCCCATTCTCTACAGCTCTCAAGTATATGGACATGTCACATATCTTGGAGATGGTACATATCTTGGACACAAAACCATGAGTCTATACTAGAGAGTGTCCAGAATTCAGGAAGAAAACATTAACTTAGGAAGTTAGTAGGTGTTGCCCATCCATAAGGCACACCACAGTCCATTCATCAATTAGGCAGAATTAATACTGGAGAGTTTTCTACTAGACAGGACACATGCATTGATGCATTCTCTTGTCTAATGTCTACAACCACAGACACAGTGGGATACACAGACATAGAAACACTAGCCCTGTCAAACGACTTATTAGAAACAGTCCACTCCAATCCAAACAAAGAGCCTTTCCTACCTATTCTCAGAAATTGAGAGAAAACCACAAACTCACACCCACACGCAAAAAGGCACCTCTTTAACACAAGTAGGTCTGTGACTATCCATAGTGTCCTCTAACTGGTGGGCCATACTATGTTCCCCTGAAATGGCCTGTCCTGTCTCAGATCTGGTCTCCTTTTGCAACTTTGTGAAGTTTTCAGGAGCCAGTGGTGAAACAATACCTGCTTTCTCAGGAAAGGTCCCTCTTCAGAGCTCTTCTGGCATTTGACAATCCTCATATCAGTAGGTACCAAGGAAGACTGACTCTGTCCTTGGTAAATCCAAACAAGTGAGACCACTGGAACTGGGACTGCGACTGGCTCTGGGTGCCTGGCTTCCTGGATCACAAGTCCAGAGATTTCCATCACCAAAGAAGTGAGGTGAGGTCACTTCCCTCAGAAACTGAATGAAGTCACTGCCTTGGACACCACTTTGTACTTACAGTTGCTTCCAAGGGTCCCATGAGATGGAGGCTGCTCCTACTTCCTGTGACACTTTCACAACTTAGAATGGTATATCAAGCATATGCACCTGGGAACAGCTTTCCACGCAGGTATGGTTTGATCAGTCTTCTCTACAATAGGAAAGGAGAGGCTGATTCAGACACATCCCTTCATACTGAATAGGTTGCTTGCCATGGAATATGACTTTTGATCTCTTAGGTCCTTCATAGCTGCCTGCAACTTCTCCAGGGTATCATTTCTGCCTGGAACTTTGATGTTCTCAGCAGGTGGAAGACCCCCTACATTACTATTGTAAGACAAACTCTGTCCCGACTCATCTGTAAACTTAGTTTGAGGGAACAGTGTATGTTTAGGGTAATAACAGGTTCGATTTGGGTTAGGAATCATACTGAGGAACAAACAATGGTATTGGGAACTTGCGATATTTACAAGAATATATTGGTGAAATATATGTATGAACACAGAAATCTAGATAAGATTTGAATCCAAGAAGGGCATTGGGCTGTTGATTGGAATTCTTAGCTTTGAATTATATTCTGCATAGATGTCTCAGATAAATCAATATACAATGGCTTAAGATCTTGTACCTTGGATGATTGATTGTAGAAGAGATCATCCAGTCAAAAAGGTATAGTTGGTAGGATTAGGAAGATAGTCAGTAGATTTAGAAAAAAAGAGTGAGTATAGGATTTCGACCAAAAGTTCTTTAGCAATAGGATTTCGGATAGAGAGTGAATGTAAATGTCAGCACATGTGAAGAGTCAGTCACAATGATGAACTCGTGAAAATATGTAGGAAAGCAGATATCAATAGAGACATTAGGAAATCAGGCAAAATACAAAGTGAGTGATAGGATTAGTCATTTTCAACAGGGTTGAGGTTCAATATATAATCTTAGGAAGAAACAAATATGTAGTCACAAATAAGATTGATTTGAGAGCATTAGGCAACGTGGACATGGATGTTTTTAGTAAACCATGCTCACATTCCATTTAGGCATTGGTGAAAGGTTAATAAAATAGGTACTTGTCACTTCCTGTTTTTCTGTATGCTTAACAAATCACTGTTGGAAACTTGAGGACTGTTTGCTAATCTTGTTTCCAGAATGTGCTGTCCCCAACTGCCAAACTGCAGAATACACACCCTCACCCGTTTGCACGCAAACCTCCCCATTGCCCTGACCCATCAATAAACTTCCCTCCCTGCCCTCTCCAAGGAAAGTATATAAGCTCTGCTTAAGCTGTTTTCATTGCTCTCTGCTCTATTCAAGTGACCTCTTAGCCCCAGAAAGCTGGTCTCCCAATAAACCCTTTACTGTTGCATGAGACATTCTCTTGGTGGTCTCTTCCTCTGTCGCTTACCCGAACTTTACATCTGGAGGCACCAGCGAGATCCAGCAGTGGCGGACGAAAGACCCCCCAAGGGGCTCCTTTCAGGGTAAGTAAGGTGACTCTTTCTGGTTTCAGGTTTCAGGTTAGGGTTTTGCAAAATCGCTATCGGTGTTGAGCATGAGCTCTCTCTGACGGTGGCTGACAGACGTGTCACAGAGCCACAGGCCACATCCCTGGGGGATGCCCCAGAGGACTCAGGAAATCAAGGAACAATAGTCTCCTCGACTCTGTGATATTTTGTTTCAGATTCGGTATTGCCAGCCCATCAGGTTTTGAGGGCTACTCAGTCCTTGTCTCAGTATTGGACATCCATTGTCTGTCTTTATTGTCTTGTCTTGTCTGTGTAGTATGTCGTTGCTTTCACTGTTTGTGTATCTCTCATTTTGGGACAGAGCACTTCAACACTTCTCTCCCTGACCCTTGACCACTGGACCAAAGTCTGCTTAAGGGCCCAGAATCTTTCTTTTTCTTTAAAACGCTGGACCTGGCAGACTCTCTGTGCCTCAGAATGACACACCTTTGGAGTTGGATGGCCCCCAGAAGGATGTTTCTACTTCCCACTAATTTGAAAAATCAGAGATATTGTCTTTCAGCTGAGGCCACATAGCCATCCAGATCAACAGCCATATATCTTAACTTGGCAGGACCTCTGCAAATCTCCTCCTCCATGGGTGAAGCCTTTCCTTGTCCCTGCCTACGCTCCTACTCCTTCCACCACGATTCTATCTCTCAAACCCTCTGCTCCTCCTCCTCCACCCTCTGTTCTCCCTGAGTCTCAAGATTCTACTGGACTCTCCTCCTCCTTCTTATCCCCTGCCCTTGTCCCCAACCCCCAAAAACCTCTAAGTGATTCCCCTGCTGACTCTGCTTCTCTGCCATTGGAGGAAGTTAGGCCGGCCCAGTGCCCTCCAGATGACTCCCCCGCGTCACACACAGCCCCTCCTTCCCTGGAGGAAGCTGGCCCGGCTAAAAGAACTCAAAGAACTCCCTGGGGTTTTCACACTTGCCTACTTGGGATGACTGCCAACAAATCCTAGGGACTCTCTTTACGGCAGAGGAATGAGAGAAAAACCTTCTGGAAGCTAAAAAATATATTCTCGGACCAGATGTGTGACCAACACAACTTCCCAACATAATCAAAGCCAGCTTCCCCTTGAATTGACCCAACTGAAACCCCAACACCTTTGAAGGTAGGGAGCATCTGTCCACTTATTGCCAGGCCCTAATAGTGGGTTTCCAATCGGCCGCTAGGGAACCACCTAATTTGGCCAAGGTAAGAGAGATAATTTAAGGGCCTGATAAATATCCCTCTATGTTTCTAGAGAGAATTATGGAGGCATATATGAGATTTACTCCTATTGATCCTCAGGCAGAGGATCAAAAGGCATCTGTCATGATGGCCTTCATTGGGCAAGCTGCCCTGGATATTAAAAGAAAGTTACAACTCTTAGAGGGATCACAAGATATGACTTTGGGAGATTTAGTAAGAGAAGCCGAGAAAGCATACTATATGAGAGAAACAAAGAGAAAGAAAGGGAGCAAAGGGAAGATGAGAGATGCAAAAGACAGACTAAGGCATTGACTAAGGTCCTGGTCACAACAATAAATAGGCCAGAAATTAACAAACAGGAAGACAGGAACGGAAACCTGGGCGCACACCAGAGGCCACCCCTGGCCTCAGATCATTGTGCCTACTGTAAAGAAAAAGGTCACTGGGCCAAAGAGTGCCCTAGAAAAGAGACAGCCACGACAGCCAGCCATTCTGACTCAAAAGGATGACTAAGAACGTCGGGGCTCAGATCCCTTCCCCGAGCTCAGGGTAACTTTTGAAGTGGAGAGGACCCAGGTAAACTTTGAAGTGGATACAGCAGCAGTATACTCAGCCCTTAAGGCCCCACTGGGCACACTATCAAATAAAATGTCTCTAGTTCAAAGGGCTAATGGCAGTAAATATCAGACATAGACAACTAAGAGGACCATGGACATGGGGAAAGGAAAAATCCATCACTCCTTCCTAGTAATCCCAGAATGCCTGGCCCCATTGATGGGCAGAGATCAGCTCAGTAAGCTCCAGGCCAAAACAACTTTTAACCCCGAAGGCCCCAAAATGAAATTTCTAAATCCTTCAGTAAAAACTCCTATAGTCTTGGCTTTATAAATGTCAGTAGAAGATGAACATCCACTCTTCACACCCCCCAAGACTGCTCAAACAAGCAAGCTACCCCAGAAATGGATAACAGATTACCCAGATACCTGGGCAAAAACGGCTAGGTTAGGCCTAGCCGTGAAACAACCTCCAAGAACAGTGGAGTTAAAAACCTCAGCCTCCCCAATCAATGTCAAACAATATCCTCTGAGCAGAAAAGCTAAAGATGGGATAAGGCCCCATATTCAGAAATATCTGGCCTTAGGGTCCTAAGGCCCTGTCAATCGGCCTGGAAGACTCCCCTGCTCCCAGTAAAAAAAGCCAGGAACCGGGGACTATCCCCCGTTCAAGACCTAAGAGAGATTAATAACAGAGTGCAGGACATTCACTCCACGGTAACTAATTCGTACAATCTGCTTATCACTCTGAACCCTTAGCAGAAATGGTATACTGTTCTGGACTTAAAAGATGCTATCTTTTGTTTGCCTCTGCATAAAGATAGTCAGTTGCTGTTTGCTTGCTAGTGGGTAGACCAAGAAACTGGAACGTCTGATCAAGTAACTTGGACTAGACTCCCACAGGGGTTCAAAAACTCTCCCACTCTCTTTGATGAAGCCCTCCACAGAGATCTCAACAACGTCAGAACTACACACCCCAAAGTCACCCAGCTTCAATACGTGGATGACCTGCTACTGGCAGCCAACACCAAAGAAAACTGTTGAGTCTGGGACCCAAGCACTATTATATGAGCTTGCTCAACTCGGGTATAGAGCTTCTGCCAAATAGGCCCAAATTTGCCAGCAAGAAGTAATCTTCCTGGGCTATTCCCTTAGGGTCAGTAAACGATGGCTCACTGAGCCCAGAAAACAAACGGTTGTGCAGATACCACCCCCATCTAGCAGCAGACAACACAGAGAGTTTCTTGGGACTACTGGGTTTTGCAGGTTATGGATTTCTGTGTTTGCGTCTTTAACTTCTTCTTTATACCCGCTGTTAAATGGAGATACCCAATTCCAATGGACCCCTGAGCACCAGAACGCTTTTGATAACATCTAACGACACTGGCACTGAATTCCTCAACTTGACTGAGCCAAGCCTGCAATTTCAGAAAGCCCTACACTACGTTAAAAATGTACATTAATTCACACACCTTGGTTCAAAGAAACTGCAGGCATTCCTGAAGGATCAAGAACAGAGTTTTCCACTAACCCACTCACAGCAAAAGAAAATAACTGAACAGGTAACAAAAGTCTGTCTGGTCTGTCAATAGGTTAATGCTTATCTTTCCAAGCTTTCCGCAGGAAAGCACCTATTAGGAACCAGACCAGTACAATTCTGGGAAGTGGACTTTACTGAAATTAAGCCAGCAAGGTATGGACTTAAATATCTCCTAGTCTTTGTAGATATATTTTCAGGATGGATTGAAGCCTTCCCCACAAAAAAAGGCACAATTGGTGGTCAAGAAGATCCTGAAAGATATTTTTCCAGGACACGGCCTGCCTAAGGTAATAGGGTCTGATAATGGCCCGGCGTTCATGGCCCAGGTAAGTCAGGGGTTAGCCAGGACACTGGGGATAAATTGGAAGTTACATTGTGCTTATAGACCCCAGAGCTCAGGACAGGTAAAAAAAATAAATAGAACCATTAAAGAGACCTTAACGAAATTAAGCTTAGAGAGCGACATAAAAGATTGGACTATGCTCCTGCCTTATGCACTGTTTCATGCAAGAAATACTCCCTCTATTTCTTTGTGTAACCTCACCCCCTATGAAATTCTTTATGGAGCCCCTCCTCCAGTAAGGGACCTAACCCCAACTCCAAGACCTAGTGATCCCCTCCACAACCCCTTGTTTGACAGACTTAAAGCTCTTGAAAGAACTCAGCGATACCTGTTGAAACAGCTGGCCACTGCCTACCAACCTGGTGAAGAGGGGACTCCACATCGATATCAAATAAGAGACATCCTCTACATAAGACAACATCAGGTGTCATCCCTGTAACCCCACTGGACAGGACCATACCAGGTGCTACTTATAAAACCTGCAGTGGTAAATGTAGAAGGAATCAATTCCTGGATCCTAATTCTTATCTCAAGCCTGCGCCCTGTCCAGACTCTGGCTGAAAAACTGGAAAAGACTGGAAACCCTTTCAAATTGCATATTCGCCATGTGGATAAGGCTATAGACTCTCCCCTTGTCCACCAGTAGTCCTTACCCTCATCAGCCCGTTCATCAGCGATGGCTGATCACAAATCTTACTAGACAAGAAGTATGGTCTATCTCGCATACAGCCCCCTTAGGGACCTGGTGGCCATCTCTCCACCCAGAATTTGTCAGCTGGCTATACGTCTTTCATATTGGGATATCTCTGATGAAGAGGATTCAACTAAAATTCCATTAAATCCCTACTGTACCACAGATAATGGAAACAAACATTATGGATCTAGGGACACGCGAGCCAGATGCAGGTTGGCTAGCCTAGAATACTATGTTTGCCCGGCAGACTATCAAAGCCACAAACAGCAATGGCTGTGTGGGGGAAAAGCGGACTTCTTCTGAAAATAATGGGGATGTGAGCATACAGGGGCTGCCTGGTGGAACCCAAACTCCTCATCAAATTCAGTACACAGCATTGGCCATATTACCAATTAGACAACCAAAACTGATGGCCCCCAGAGGGGTCTCCAGATCCTCAAATTCTGTGTGACTTTTTCAACTTCGGCAAGTGTTCAAAAAGATCCATCAATTGGGAATTTCCTTCCAAGGAAATTCCCCTATGTTTATGCCTTTTCCCTCCTTTGCTCACATCCTGAACTATGCTTCTCCAATACATCCTCACCCCCCGCCTTCTGCTCCAGACTCTCTGCAGTCACTCTCACATGAGCAACCTGATTTCTCCCCTCCAATTACTAGATCAAAAACAAAAACCTCCGCTGGATCTCATACCATTGCCTCCTTGCTGAGGTAGCAGGTACTGAGGTACCCTTCCACCCACTCACTCCTCTCTTCTCCTGTCAGTGCACGCACCGGGTCCCACCAGGTCCTCTTACCAGCTAACACAAAGCTCAAACCAGCTGAGGAGTGCCCTAAGACGCCTATCCAAGATGTAATGAAAATGGCCTTTAAAGTTGCTTTGTCATCACTGAAAACAGGTTACAAAGAATTTAAAGTCCCTCAAAGGCTTTTTGGGATACTCACTCCCATCCTCCCCTCTGCTCTACCTGTTCTACTGCTCAAGTTTTATTGCCAGGAAAATCCCAAACCCCTTTCCAATTATTCTTTTATATCTCTTTTTCCTCATTCTCAGAACCACGGAGCTGCTCTCACCCCCCACCTTCCTTGTCTTTCCCTCTGTTCCAATCCCACAGAAAAATCTTAAATGGCCTTCTCCAGAAGCCTTGATCATGGCTGACTTTAGGACTTTCAGCAACAGAGGCCCTATACAAGAGTTCAGTGTAGATAAACTTCCTCTTTTTTTGTTGCTTTGTTCTACTTGGCCACTGGCTGGAAAAATCAGCACTCATAAGCTAGACACCCCCTTACTATTTTTTCACAAAATATGTGAACAAGGCCTCTGGCGTTGAGCTGGGGCTTCCAGAGATGGCTACATTTCTAAGATAAAGAAGTTACCAACTGGCCTCCATGGTAACAGCTGGCAGGAAGAAAAAAAAAGAAGAAAAAAGCTCTCCCCCTACCAAGTGTCCTTTAAAAGTTAACTTTCCCAGAGCAGAGGAAAAAAAACAGAAACAAAAACTGCTTTTTGTGAACTTCTGCAGACTGTGAATTTCTGAGCCCCTTACGTTACATGTTGGGTACAAAATTCGGAAACTACCTAAACTTGGGGTTCAGGGGATTAAAAGATTACAACAGAATCAATGCCCTCTAAATCTGGTTACAACCAAATAGGACTGTTTCCCTGTCTTCTGTGCTATCTTAGGTGCCTTGCCTTGTCCGTCCTTAAACAGTATAATTCTATATACTTAAACATTGTTTATGTTTTCATAAAATGATCAACATATGGCTGTTGCATGAGACAGTCTCTTGTGGTCTCTTCCTCTGATTAAGTATGTAATGGTGCAGATGTTTCCCAGAGTCCTCTATCATGACGCAGGATCATTTAAAGTTCCAATAGGGGGGCATACAACCTGGTTCCACCAGGAACCCGTATCCCTCACTTTCTCCATCCTATTAGGAATAGGAGTTGCTGCAGCGGTGGGCACAGGAACCACTGCCCTAGTCCATGGGACACAACAAATGACCCAATTAGAAGTAGCAATAGACCAAAACTTAAAGATATTAAAAACCTCCATCACAGCTTTACAGGAATCTTTAACCTCTCTCTCTGAAGTTGTTTTACAGAACAGGCGAGGGTTCGACCTCCTCTTATTGAGAGAAGGGGCCTTTGTCCTGCATTGAGTGAAGAATGTTGTTATTATGCCGACCATACTGGAGTTGTAAAAGAATCTATGATTAAATTAAGAAGATGCCTTGTAGAGCATCAACAAGAGAGAGAGGCCCCAAAAGGGTGGTTTGAGTCTTGGTTCACAGAGTCCCTCTGGTTAACTACGCATTTATCAGCCCTGGCTGGTCCATTAATAAACCTCATATTATTGCTAACTGTGAGACCCTGCTTGCTCAACCGTGTAGTTTCCTTTTTCCAAGCTCAAATTGGACAAGTTAAACTTATGGTAATAAGAAAACAATATACCACACTAGCAGACATAAAATGTGACACCCCCAATGATCACTTTAATGATTAAAAGTAACCAAAAGAAGAAGTGGGGAATGAAAGGTTAATAAAATAGGTACTTGTCACTTCCAATTTTTTGGTATGCTTAACAAAACATTGTGGATATCTTGAGAACTGTTTGCTAATCTTGTTCCCTGAATGTGCTGTACCAACTGCAAAACTGCAGAATGTACTCCCTCACCTGTTTGCATGCAAACTGCCCACTCGCCCTGAGCCATCAATAATCTTCCCTCCCTGCCCTCTCCAAGGAAAGTATATAAGCTCTGCTTAAGCTGTTCTCAGGGCTCTCTGCTCTATTCAAGGGAGCTCTGAGCCCCAGCATGCTGGACCCCCATAAACCCTTGGCTGTTGCATGAGACAGTCTCTTGTGGTCTCTTCCTCTGACACTCGCCTGACCATTACATTGGTAATATAATAAGTGTGACCTTTGCTTTTCGTGTCCAGAATATTACTGTGATAAAATGTACATGTAGATAAGGTGACTTGAGTATATCTTCCACCATTTCTGGGAGCAATATTTTGAAGATGTACAAATTAGTATTGGGTGTACAAATAGGTGTACCCTGTGACTATGAATATAGAGATAATGCAAGAATAGACCATACTGTGAATAAATAATATAATGGGTTCCAAATTTAAATAATGCATTCAATTTATATCTGAAAATATAAAGGAAATCTTATATTGATACACATATATTCATTCCAACCACTGATACATCTAAAGGTAATATTAGGTTTATGGTTTATCATGAAGAGTCTGTGAGTTTTGCTTCAAAACTGATTATGGAAATTTAAAATAATGTGTTTGGAAAGAAGTCTCATGAAAAGACCATTCAAGAAACACGGAGGAATCCATGTGCTCTGAAGCAGGAAGTGATTGAAAGTGAAACAAATGCCTATAAGTTTGCTAACTGGTGGATGAAATATATATCCTATGATGTGCATAAATTGAAGAAATAGTAATGTACCAGTGTTGAATAAAAATGAACATTAAAATACACAACATGTCCCATAGGAATCTATTTGCATTGAGGTTAAACTGGGTCAGTTACTGTATAAATATTAGTATTTGTATGCAACATTAACTGAAGTTAGTTTTCAGTACTGGAAACAAATATGTATTTCAGGTGGATGAATATTTCTGAGAATAATCTTGTGAAAAGTTCATTATAAATCCATATACATGAATATGAATGAATTTACGGAGTGGGTATAAGACACATATATTTCATATTTTGAAAAATCTGGAGAATATATATATATATATATATATATATATATATATATATATATATATATATTTCTTGTCTGTGTGTGTATATACATATATATATATATACACACACACACACACAAACACACACACAGAGATATTAAAAAGAGCAATATATATGCCAATCGAAATTCACCACGAAATATATATTATCCACAGATCCAAAAATATTCTTTTTACTGATCATGGATTTACGTATAGTGTTATTCAACTAGGAAGCTAACCCATAGGTTGAATTTTCAGTTCCAACACTGTTTAGGAGCAGTGATCTCTTCTCACAATTTGTATCTGCCAAGTCAGCCACCTCACAAGTATGCATGTTTCATACCAGGAAGGATTCTATATGTGCATATAAATATACATGTGCTGAATAAGCTACAGAGAAACGGAGACAAAAATTCACATATTTCTTAACTTAAAAACACATAGAGACCTATTCCAACAAAAAATTGACTAGATATATAACTCCTACCCTATGAAATGCAAAAGGAAAGTCCAAATATACACCATGCCTCCTCTGATCTGATTGTATTCCTATTCTGTTTAGGTTATTTTTCTCCCTCATATTAGGATTAGTAGTCAGAGTCTAGTAGGGTATGTGTTAGTATCAGGGTTTCAGTATTTCGAATGGAAAATTAGATAAGGAATCCAATGTGTATGCAATATGTGCTACACAAAATTATTCCCACTCTCATCCAGAACAATGACTTGACATTACCTGTGTGGGTAAACACTCCACAAACATGGAGCTCTGTTGGCCTATAGACTTTTTGAGAAACTGCCTCCAAGGTTGGGCACTTGAAATATATGCTATTCTCAGGAGCATTAGCTTCCTTTCTAGTTAGACCATCAAAGCTGGGTCTGCATCTATGTGACCTGGAGGACATGGTTTCTTATTTTACATTGAACTTGAGGCAGCATTGCTGAATTCTCTCTTTGTAGGTAAACTGGTGCCACTGGAGGCTAAGTTTCTTCCCATGTGGACTGTGAAGCTATTTGGAATTCCTCCACTTTTCGTGGTTTTTATTGGTGCTACACTGGGACTTTGGTATTCGCTTCATGAAATACAACAAGTTCAACTGGGAGACAGTGCTGGAGGGAGTTCTGTCATGTGTGGTGGGTCAGGATCTGCAGGAGAAAGCACCAACCAGGCTTCTATCCAACATAGCTTGCCCCCTTGTCCATAGCAACCTGATTCTGAAAATTGCCCTGAAATCTCTCCAAATAACAAGATGCCTTTACATATAAGGGTCTGCTGGCTGCACCATGTCAGTCCCAAGCCATTTAAAAGCCAATAGCACATTCACACGGCCCCACCACAAATGCTTTATCACACACTTGCACACCACTGCAATAGGCCCACTACTCAGCAGGCTCCAACTTACTGGCATCTCTGTTCTACACCATTTAAATGAAACACAGTCAATCAACGCTTTTGCTGGAACACTCAAGATCAGCAGCAGGACATCCAAAGGTTCTCAAGTGCCACCTGGTCATGGGAATTTAAAACATTTCATGGTATATATCTTCCCCGTTTTTCAGGATGAAGTTGGAGGCACTGTGGGTTCAAATCATTCAGGGACCATTAAGTGTTGAGGAAGCTAATTTCAATGAAAGCTCTGGAGGACTCTCACAGGCAAGGCTTCCCAAAGAGTGGCCAAAGGTCACATGAAGCCAGGTACATTGAGTTCTACAATGTAAGGTCCATGTGTGTTTTGACTTTCAACTATGGCTGCCAATTATTTCAGAATAAATCATGTGATATCCTGGATGAGATACCCAGTGCTCTGTGGAAAGCCACCCTGGGCCTAGATCTCAGTTTCCAAGGGTGACTCTCATGCGTGGCCTGCTAAAATCCCAACAAAATTCATGACAATACTTCTCTGAGTTCAGTACCAGAACTCATTTTCTAAGGAGAATCACTCCAGAGTTCAAGCCCAGATGGACACAGTCATCTCATTCAACTGCCACGCAAATGACCACAATTAAAACCAAAACACTCCTTCATCGCCCTCATATTCTTCCACATAGACACTCATCATTACCTATGGCTGGAGTTTTCCATGAGGGGTGCAGCCCAAGAGAGTGTCCAAAATAAGGTCCCTTTCCCCTCATTTGGCTAAAGTCATGGTGGGCTGGACACCCTTTCTGTGAACCAGGAGTGGTCAAATAGGCTTGCCTTTAATACTGCTCTGCTTCTCCAATTTGAGGCCTAATGACTGTCAGGTATAGATTCTTAATGTGATATGGAGTCATGAGAAAACCCAAGCACCTATGGGCTAGCCTCTGCAGGGCTTTGAAGAGCTCATTTGAAAGAAAGGATCCCTATTCTCACTTGATGGAGATCAGTAACCTAACAGAGGAAGGCAAGAGACTTCATCCACAATGACTGAACTTTTTGCTATTTTGGTTTTGGATGTACACATGGGATCATTCTTTGGATCCATCAGGTGCTGAGAATCTAATCCACGGCCTAACACAGGACCAAAAACCTGATTTAGACAAGTCCCTTTCCAATGCAATTAAGCAAAGAGCCACAGGTGATGCCTATTCAATTCCATTTAAAAACTGTTTTCTTCACGCTTCACAAAGTGGTGGCTTGAGGCAAAAACCTTCCTGAGATTCAGGGCAACAGAACAATAGGTAAGCAAAAGGCCCAAAGCAGTGTTTCTCCACTGATATTTTCCTGGTCACACTGATATCTGAGATTTCTGAGATGCTCCCCATTTCCTTCAGCTATCCAGTGCACGGCCATGTCCCAGAGCTTGGAGGTGGTACATATCTTGCACACAAAACCATGAGCCTATTTTGGAGAGTGGCCAGAATTCCTGATGAAAACAGGGACTTAGGAAGGAAGTAGGTGTTGCCCATCCCTAAGGCAAGTGACAGTCCATTCATAAATAGGGTAGGATGAATGCTGGGAAGCTTTCTACTAGACAGGACACATCCGTGATGCATCCTCTTTTCTAATGTCTACAACGAAGGACACATTGGGATACACAGATATAGAAACACTCACCTTGTCATAAGTCATACTAGAATTTGTCCACTCCAAACCAAACAAACCGCCTTTCTTACCTATTCTCAGAACATGAGACAAAACCACAAACTCACACCCACACCCACAAAGGCACCACCTTCCCCCTAGTATGTCTGTGACTATCCAGAGTGTCCTATGACTAGTGGGCCCTACTATGTTTTCCTGAAATGGCCTGTCCTGTCTCGGGTCTGCTCTCCTTGGCCAACACTGTGAAGTTGTCTGGAGCCAGCGGTTAGCCACTACCTGCTTTCTCAGTAAAGGCCCCTCTTCAGAGCACTTCTGGCTTTTTCCATCCTCACATCAGCAGGTACCAAGAAAGACTGACTCTTTCCTTGGTAAATCCAAACAAGTGAGTCCACTGGGACTAGTACTGCAACTGGCTCTGAGTGCCTGGCTTCCTGGATCCCAAGTTCAGAGAGTTCCAACACCAAGGAAGAGATGTAGGTCACTTCCTTTAGGAACTGAATGAGCTAACTGCCTTGGCAACCACTTGGTCCTAAGAGTTGCTTCCAAGTGTCCCATGAGATGAAGGCTGCCCCTACTTACTGTGACACTTTCACAAGTTAGAATGGTATATCAACCATCGGCACCAGGGAACAGCTCTCCAAACAGGCCTGGTTTGGGCCATCTGCTCTATATTAAGAACAGAGAGACTGATACAGACAAAACCCTTCATCCTGACAAGGTTGTTTGCCATTGAAGATGACTTTTGCTCTCTCAGGTCCTTCATAGCTGCCTACAACTTCTCCAGAGTTCATTTCTACATGGATCTTTGAGTTTCTCAGCATGTGGAAGATCTCCTACATTCCTGTATTGAAAGACCAACTCTGGGCCTGCTCTTCTGTAAAGTTAGATTGAGGGAACAGTGTATGGTTAGGGTTAATAACAGGTTCGATTTGGGTTAGGAATCATTCTGCGTGATGACTAATAGTATTGGGAATCTGCAATATTTACAAGAATATATAGGTGAAATATAAGTATGAAAATATAAATCTAGGTAAGATTTGAAGCCTAGAAGTGCATTGGGCCCATGATTGGTATACTTAGCTTTGAATTACATTCTGCACAGATGTCTCAGATAAATCGATATAAAATGGGATAGGACCTTCTACCTTGGATGATTGAATGTCGAAGAGAACATCCAGTCAAAAAGGCATTGTCGGTAGGATTAGGAAGATAGCCTGTAGGTTTAGAAAAAAGAGTGATTATGGCATTTGGACAAAAGTTATTTAGCAATAGATTTTTGGGTAGTGAGTGAATGTCAGTGTCAGCACACGCGAAGGGTCAGTCACAATGATGAACTGGGGAAAATAAGTAGGAAAGCAGATATCAATAGAGACATTAGGAAATCAGGCAAAGTATAATGTAAGAGGGTTAGACATTTTCAACATGGTTGAGGTTGAATATATAATCTTAGGAAGAAAGACATATGTTGCTTCCAATATGATTAACATTTGAGAGCATTAGGCAACCTGGACATGGTTGTTTTTAGTAATCCATGCTCACTTTCCATTTTGCTTAGGTGAAAGGTTAATTAAATAGGCACTTGTCAGTTCCTGTTTTTCTGTATGCTTAACAAACCACTGTTGAAATCTTGAGAACTGTTTGCTATTTTGTTCCCAGAATGTGCTGTCCCCAACTGCCAAACTGCAGAATATACTCCCTCACCCGGGTGCACGCAAACCGCACACTCGCCCTGACCAATCAATAAATTTCCCTTTCTGCCCTCTCCAAGAAAAGTATGTAAGCTCTGTTAAAGCTGTTCTCAGGGCTCTCTGCTCTATTCAAGTGAGCTCTGAGCCCCAGCATGCTGGACCCCCAATAACCTCTTTGCTGTGGCCGAGTGAAAATTGTATACTGTTCTGTACTTAAAAGATGCTTTCTTTTGCTTGCCTCTGCATAAAGATAGTCAGTTGCTGTTTGCTTTCGAGTAGGTAGACCCAGAAACCGGAACGTCTTTTCAACTAACTTGGACTAGACTCCCACAGGGGTTCAAAAACTCCCCCACTCTCTTTGATGAAGCCCTTCACAGACATCTCTACAACTTCAGAACTACGCACCCCGAAGTCATTCTGCTTCAATATGTGGATGTCCAGCTACTGGCAGCCAACACCAAAGAAAACTGTGAGTCTGAGACCCAAGCACTATTATCTGAGCTTGCTCAACTCAGGTAGAGAGCTTCGGACAAAAAGGCCCAAATTTGCCAGCAAGAAGTAATCTTCCTGGGGTATTCTCTTAGGCACGGTAAATGATGGCTCACTGAGCCCAGGAAACAAACCGTTGTGCAGATACCACCCCCATTTAACAGGAGACAACATAGAGAGTTTCTTGGGGCTGCTGGCTTTAGCAGGTTATGGACCTGGGTTTGTGTTCTTAGCTGCTCCTTTATACCCGCTGTTAAATGAGAATGCCCAATTCCAATGGACCCTTGAGCACCAGCAAGCTTTTGATAACATCTAAGAACACTGACAATGAACTCCTCAACTTCAGTGAGCCCAGCCTGCAATTTCAGAAAGCCCTACACTACATTAAAAATGTACATCAACTCAATCAACTTGGTTCAAAAAAACTGCAGGCATTACTGTAGGATCAAGAACAGAGTTTTAGACTAACTCACTCACAGTGAAAGGAAATAATTGAATGGGTAACAAAAGCCTGTCAGTTCTGTCAATTGGTTAATGCTTACACTTCCAAGCTTCCTACAGGAAAGCACCTATGAGGAACCAGACCAGGACAATTCTGGGAAGTGAACGTTACTGAAATTAACCAGCAAGGTATGGGCTTAAATATCTCCTAGTCTTTGTAGATACATTTTCAGGATGGATTGAAGCCATTCCCACCAAAAAAAAAAAAATAAAAGAAAACCTGCACAAATTGTGGTCAAGAAGATCCTGAAAGATATTTATCAAAGACACCGCCTGCCTAATGTAACATGGTCTGATAATTGAAGACCCTTCATGGGCCAGGTAAATCAGGGGTTAGCCAGGACCCTGGGGATTAATTGGAAGTTACATTGTGTTTATAGACCCCAGAGATCAGGACACGTAAAAAAAATAAATAAAACCATTAAAGAGACCTTAACGAAATTAAGCTTAGAGACCGGCATAAAAGATTAGACTATGCTCCTGCCTTATGCACTATTTCATCAAGAAATACTCCCTTTGTTTCTTTGTGTTACCTCTCCCCCTATGAAATTCTCTATGGGGCCCCTCCTCCAATAAGAGACCTAACCCCGACTCTAAGACCTAAGGATCCCTTCCACACACCCTTGCTTGACAGACTTAAATCTCTTGTAAGAACTCAGATATACCTGTGGAAACAGCTGGCTACTGCCTTCCAACCTGGGGACGAGGGGAATCCACATTGATATCAAGAAAGAGACTTCCTCTACATAAGATGACATCAGGTGTCATCCCTGGAACCCCGCTGGAAAGGACCATTCCAGGTGCTACTTATAGCACCTACAGCAGTAAAAGTAGAGGGAATCACTTCCTGCATCCATGCGTCTCATCTCAAGCCTGTGCCATGTCCAGACTCTGGCTGGAAACTGGAAAAGACTGTTAACCCTTTCAAATTGCATATTCGCCACGTGGGTAAGGCTATAGACTCTCTCCTTGGCCACCCGTAGTCCTAACGCTCATCAGCCCCTACTGCAGCGATGGCTGATCACAAATCCTACTAGATAAGAAGTATGGTCTCTCTTGCATACAGCCCACTTAGGGACCTGGAGGCCATCTCTCCACCCAGACATTTGCCAGCTGGCTATAGGTCTTTCCTATTAGAATATCCCTGATGAAGAGGATCCCATTAAAATTCCATTAAATCCTTTCCGTACCATTGGTAATGGAAACAAACATTATGGTTGTAGGGACAGGCAAGCCAGATGCAGGTTGGCTAGCCTATATTACTATGTTTGCCCGGCAGACTATCAAAGCCACAAACCGCCACGGCTGTGTGGGGGAAAAGCCGACTTCTTCTGTAAGTCATGGGGATTTGAGCATACAGGGGCTGCCTGGTGGAACCCAAAATCCTCATCAAATTCAGTACACAGCATTGGCCATATTACCACTTAGACAACCCAAATTGATGGCCAACAGAGGAGTCTCTAGATCCTCAAATTCTGTGTAACCTTTTTAACTTCTGCAAGTGCTCAAAAGGGTGAAAGGAAATTCCCCTATGTGAAGGCCTTTTTCCTCTTTCACTCACATCCTGAACTATGCTTCTCCAATAGTTCCTCAAACTCAGCCTTCTGCTCCAGACTCTATGCTGTAAGTCCCACCTCAGCAAACCTGATTTCTCTTCTCCAATTACTATATCAAAAACCGAAACCTCCGCCGGTTCTCAGAGCATTGCCCCCTTGCTGAGGTAGCAGGTACTGAGGTACCCATCCACCCACTCACTTCTCTCTTTTCCTGTCAGTGCCCACACAGGGTCCCACCAGGTCCTCTTACCACCTAACCCAAAGCTCAAACCAGCTTAGGAGAGCCCTCAGACCCCTATCGAAGATGTAATGAAAATGGCCTTTAAAGTTGCTTTGTCATCACTGAAAACAGGTTACTAAATTTTAAAGTCCCTCACAGGCTTTTTGGGATACTCACTCCCGTCTTCCTTTCTGCTCTACCTTTTCTACTGCTCAATTTATGTTGCTAGGAAAATCCCAAAATCCTTTCGCATTATTCCTTTACATCTCTCCTTCCTTATACTGAGATCCACGGAGCTGCTCTCACCTCCCGCCTTCCCCATCTTCCCCCTCTGTACCAGGCCCTCAGAAAAATCTTCACTGAACTTCTCCAGAAGTCTTCACCATGGCTGACTTTAGGACTTTCAGCAAAAGAGTCTGTATAAATGAGTTCAGTGTAGATTAACTTCCTCTTATTCTGTTGCCCTGTTCTACTTGCCTACTGGCTGGAAAAATCAGCACTCCTAAGCTAGACACCCCCTTAATAGTTTTTCACAGAATATGTGAACAAGGCCTCTGGCCTTGAGCTGGGGCTTCACAGAGATGGCTACATTTCTAAGATAAAAAGTTCCAAACTGGGCTCCATGGTAACAGTTGGCAGGGGGATAAAAGAAAAGGAAAAAAAAAAGCTCTGTGCCTCCCAGGTGTCCTTGAAAAGTTAACTTGCCCACAATAGAGGAAAAAACAGAAAAAAAAAAAGCTTCGTTTTGTGAATTTCTGCAGACTGTGAACTTCTGAGTCCCTTCTCTTTCATGTTGGGTACAAAATTCTAAAACTACCTAAACTTGGGGTTCAGGGAGTTAATTGATTACAACAGAAGCAATGCCCTCTGAATCCGGTTGCAACCAAATAGGACTGTTTCCCTGTCTTTGGTGCTATCTTAGGTGCCGTGCCTTGTCCGTCCCTACAACAGTATAATTCTATATACTTAAACGTTGTTTATGTTTTCATGAAATGGTCAACAGATGTGATTAATTGTGTAATGGTGAAGATGTGTCCCAGATTGCTCTATAATGACCAAGGTTCATTTGAAGTTCAAACAGGGGGACATACAACCCGGTTCCACTGGGAACATATATCCCTCACTTTAGCCATCATATTAGGAATTGGAGTTGTGGCAGGGGTAGTCACAGGAACCACTGCCCTGCTCCATGGTACACAACAAATGACCCAAATAGAAGCAGCAAGAGACCAAAACTTAAAGATAATAGAAACCTCCATCACAGCTTTGAAGGAATCTTTAACATCTCTCTCTGAAGTTGTTTTACACTCAAGTTGAGGGTTGGACCTCCCCTCCATGAGAGAAGGGGGCCTTTGTGCTGCATTGATGTAATAATGTTGTTTTGATGCCGACTATACTGAGGTTGTAAAAAAAAACCTATGAGTAAAATAAAAGGATGCCTTGAAAAGCGTCAAGGAGAGAGAGAGGCCCCAAAAGGGTGGTTTGAGTCTTGGTTCACACAGTCCCCCTGGTTTTCTACGCTTTTATCAACCCTGGCCTGTCCAATAATAATCCTCATATTATTGCTAACTATAAAACCCTGTTTGCTCAACCATGTAAGTTCTTTTCTCCAAGCTCAAATTGGACAAGTTAAACTTATGGTAATACCCCACTAGCAGACATAGAATGTGACATGCCCCAATAATCACCTTTATGATTAAAAGTAGCAAGAAGAAGAAGTGGGGAATAAAAGATTAATAAAAAATGTACTTGTAACTTCCTGTTTTTCTGTATGCTTAACAAAACACTGTTGAAATCTTGAGAACTGTTTGTAATCTTGTTCCCAGATTGTGCTGTCCCCAACTGCCAAATTGCAGAATGTATTCCCTCACCCAGTTTCACACTAACCGCCCCCTTCTCTGACCCATCAATAAATTTCTGTCCCTGCCCTCTCCAAGGAAAGTATATAAGCTCTGCTTAAGCTCTTCTCAGGGCTCTCTGCTCTATTCATGTGAGTATATTCAGAAGGAGTATAAAGTGAGTGACAGGATTAGACATTTTCAACAGGCTTGAGGTTGAATACATAATCTTAGGAAGAAACAAATATGTAGTCACCAATAGGATTTATATTTGAGAGCATTAGACAAACGTGAAATGGATGTTTTAGGAATCGATGCTCACTTTCCACTTAGGATATGGTACAATCATAAGTGTGAATTTTGCATTTGTGTCCAGAATATTACTGTGACAAAATGTATGTGTAGATCAGGTGCATGAGTATTTCTTCCACCATTTCTGGGAGCAATATTTGAAGACTATAAATTATTATTGGGGGTGCAAATAGATGTACCCTGTGTTTATGAAAATAGAGATAATGCATGAATAGACCATACTGTGAGTAAGTAATGTAACTGGTTCCAACTTTAAATAATGGATTGAATTCACATCTGAAATTATACAGGGAATCTTATATTGATATACAATCATTCATTCCAACCAGTAATACACCTAATGGTAATATTAGGGTTATGGTTTATCATGATGTGTGTGAGTTTTGCTTCAAAAGTGATTATGGAAATTGAAAATAATGTGTTTGGAAAGAAGTCTCATGAAAAGACCAGTCAAGAAACCTGGAGGAATGCATGTGTTCTGAAGCAGGAAGTGATTGAAAGTGAAACAAATGCATATAAATTTGTGAACTTGTGGATGAAATATATATATTATGAAGTGCAAAAACTGAAGAAATATTAATGTACCAGTGTTGAATGAAATTGAACGTCAAAAGACTCATCATGTCCCACAGGAATTCACTTGCATTGATGTTAAACTGGGTCAGTTACTGTAGAAATATTGATATTTGTAACCACCATTCCCTGTAGTGAGTTTTCTGTTATAGAAAACAAATATGTCTTTCAAGTGGATGAATATTTCTGAGATAAATCTTGTGAGAAGTTGATTATTAATCCACATACATGAAAAAGAATGAATTTTGAGAGTGTATATAAGACACATGTAATTCATATTTTGAAATATTTTTAGAGTGTATATATATATATATATATATATATATATATATATATATATATATAAACACACACACACACACATACATCACATACATACACACAAAATACACACAGACATTAAATAGTAGCAATATATATGAAAAACGTAATTCATCATAAAATATATACCAACCACAGATGGAAAAATAATATTTATTTTACTGAAAATGGATTTATGTATAATGTTCTACTAGGAACCTCACCCATAGGTTGAATTTTTAGTTCCAACAGCGTTTACGAGAAGTGATCTCTTCTCACAATTTGTATCTGCCAAGTCAGGCACCTCACACAAATGTACGTGTGATACCAGGTAGGATTCTATATGTGTATATAAAAATACACTTGCGGAATAGGCTAGAGAGAAAGGGAGTCAGGAATTGACATATTTGTTCATTTTTAAAACACATGGAGAAATATTTTAATAAAAAATTCACTAGATTTATAACACCTACCCTTTATCTTGCAAAAGGCAATTCTAGTATACACCATGCCTCCTCTGAAATGCTTGTATTTCAATTCTATTTGGGTTATTTTTCTCCATCATATTAGTATTAGTAGTTAGAATCTAGTAAGCTATGGGTTAGTGTCAGGGATTCAGTATTTCGAATGGAAAATTGGAAAATGAATCCAATGTATATGCAAATATGTGCTGCACAATAATCTTCCCACTCTCATCCAGAATAATGTCTTGACATTACCTTGGCCTAAAGTAAGACACAATTAGAGGAGAAGAGTTAGAAAATCTGTGAATACATATCTGGATTGGAAAATGCTCAGTAGTTCACAACCTTGGAGGTTGTAGAGGAGTTTCCAAAAGTAAGGGACACGGTTGATACACCCAACCTAAGCTTTTATTAAAATTAGGAGCCATCTTTCCACAAAACCATGAAAAGATAATTTTGGCTTTAGTATAAATTACTGCAAATTCTGAACCTGCTTGAAATGCCTGCCCGTGCCTTGAACTCCCCCATGCCTAGCTCTCTGACCAGATCGCAGCCCTCTCTGAAACTTCAGTGACACCTCATAAATAATGGCCTTCCCTGACCATACAACGACCCTCTCTGAGGCTCTAACGGTCCTCATAATTTCTGATTCTAGGGCCAGCAAAAAAAAAAAATGTAAACAAAAATTAGTGTGATGCTAATCAAAATTCTGTTTTCTGTAACGCCCCTTTTGTGTAACTTTCTGGGCTATAAAGCTGGGCTGTAGGAGAGGTGGGTTTGCTGTCTTGTTTCCACTATTTTGAGAGGAAGATGCAGCCCGGCCACTGAAAATAATAAGCTTGTCTTAATTTGACTTTAATTGGAGTCAGTGGTCTTTTCTTGAATCGTGGTCTAACATTTTGTAGTTCCGCAGCGAGATGAACCTGCCCCAACAGATCACAAGACCAGACTGCTGGAAATTCTGAAGCTGGCCTTCCCTCCAGGGCTCCGTCCTGGAGAGGCAAGTTCCAAGGCCTTGGAGTGAGCTTTTGTTCCGGGGAGAACTGCAGTGAACCACCGCACTAAAACAATTAGCAAGCTCGTGGTGGAGGAGGCCTCCATTGGTAAGTAGCACCTATATAACATTTGATATCCGGTAAAGGGAGATCTCTTCTGATGACAGAGAGGTGGCCTGGGGAGGCACACATATACTCCTGTCTGGGACAGTAACGAGAATCATTCTGTTCTCTGTTCTATTCTGTAGTGAATTCCTCTGAAAGGGTAGAGAGGTGCCAACAGACACACAGAAGTTCCTATCCCGGAGCATTAGCAAGATGTTCCATTGCTCCTCTGTTTTTCTGTTTCTGCGCCAAGTTTCTGTTTTTTTGTGTGTTTTTTTTCTGTGTTCTACATGTTTTTTGTTTGTTTGTTTTTGTGTGTTTTGTTGTGTGATTTCTGTGGAAAAAACTTAAGGATATTGGACATGAAAATGGGTAATAAAGCATGTAAGGCTGACATCCCTTTGAACTGTGTTTTAAAGAACTGTGATGAACTTTACCCCCCTTTGTTAAGCAGGATAAGAGAAGCCACTAGCTGGCTGCCTGGAGCACACACACTGCACAGGGCAATGCCTGCTGGGGACGTAAGAACTGAGTATCTCCCAGGTTAACAATTGAAACTCCTTTAAAACCCCTTGTCCCTTCAGACAAAGAGAGTTACAACCTTTGGGCAGAGACCCCTGTGTTTTTCCTTTGTTAGCAAAGCAGTAAAACTCCCTTTTTCTTTTTCTCAAACCCTGTCCTCATTATTAAATTGGCATGAATTGACTTCAAATTCAGGAAGTGAACTTTAAGTTACAAATTTTGGTACCCCCCACCGCCCCAGAAATTTTTGAGAGCTGACTACTGAAATGTTAGGAGATGGAGCGTGCTTGGGGTGGAACGAAACCAGAAGAGCTAATCCTGTAAGTATAAGGAGGGACTGAGCGACTCCCAGCAGCTGCCAAAGCCCTGTTTTTTCAGAGAATTACCTCCTTCCTTCCCTGCACTGTAAGGATTATGCCTCCTCTGTTTTTTTAAAAAAGAGAAAAAGAAAAAGGGGACACTAAATGCAGTAAAGTAACCATGGAGACCCTTGATATTACATTTCAGGTTGTCCCTCTGTGAAAACATCTGGTTCCCTTGTGGGGACATCTATGGTTCCACTGGTGTAGTTGATTTTTCTCTTATCTGCTCTGTTTTAAAGGCTTCTGTCTGTCAGCCATATTCTGGAGCTCCTTTCTGTCTGTCTTGTGTCTTTTTTTCTGGCCCTTTAAGACATGTGCAATGATATGTTGATATTATAAATTGTTTCTTGGGAATGATCTTAGCTGAATGTGTGTCTAAATGATGATGTTTTATTGTAACAATCTGGTATCTGAATAGGTTTTTAAAGCATTGCACAATCTTGCAGTTAAAAGTCGGGTTTAGGTAATTGTTTAGTTTATGATTTCAGATAATTCATGTCAGAGAACTTAAATACTTAGGATGGAAAACTAAACAACACAACTTCCAAGTTGGCAAGTAACTTCCCAATCATTCAGGCTATTTTTCACCAATTTTGAACTGGGTAGCCTGGGAAAATGTCACTGTGTGTAGCAGTGCATTAAATTGGACAAGGATAGTAAATCATAGTATGGTATCTGTTGACAAAAAAAAAGATGTAAAGATATAAAATTTTGTGAATTGTATCTTAAACTTGTATGATAATTTTCAACATCCAAACCTGAATATTATGGTTGAAATGCCTTAGGCCTGAGGTGTCTGCTCAGATTAGCAGCTTTTCCCTGTTCCTTCTGGACCTCAGCCAGGACTTATGTTGAAATGCAAATGAAAGAAGCCTGCTAACTTAGTAGGAGACTGATCTGAGGCCTAAGAGAAAAAAAAAGTTAAATTGTATGGTATTTACTAATTAATTACCAGTCATTTTTTCTAGAACTCTTATTTTTTTCCTTAGATTCTTTATTTTTTTGAGCTCATGATTTTGATCCTACAGACCTAGGTTAATGTTTTTCTGATCAGTTCTATCTTTGACCAACTGTGGAGTTTTTGAAACATTGCAATGGATATTTCACCTGTGAAAAGCTACAAGACCTTTACTATTATTATGTGTACACACTGTTGTTATGTGTTGTATATCTATATATACATATGTCCGTATATCATATATATGATACACAAATTAACATATATAAAGTGCACTCATAAAAACAACGCTCATAAAAACAAATTTTACAAAGTGGATCTAAAGATCTTTAATTCACGTGATTTAAATTGTTGAATTTAAATTGGATAAACAGATAAAATAAATGTCTTTAAAACTCAGCTTACAAGTTTTTCTAGGTGTTCAAAAATCTAATAAAATATTAATGTCTACAAAAATTCTAATATGACTTGGTTCTAGGACTTTTCCTTCAACAAAAAAAATGGTTTACAATCTTCAATACATTTGTCTAATATTTTGATAAATAAGTAAAGTAAATTTGATATGGGATTACTCATTCATGAGTACTTTTGTTACATATCTGATTGATTTACTAAGGTCTGTAGAAGTGTGTAATAAAGTCTGTATAAGATTGTAAAAATCAGTCATGTGTTAAAGAGACAAAAATTTCTGAAAACATAAGTTTACCCATAACATTGTGTTTTATTAAGTTTTATTTTTTCTAGAGCAAGCAACCATAAAAATTAAACAACTGATTAAATAAGAACTGTTATTTTAGAGCCCTGTACTGCCATTTCTTTAAAAGCTAAACTTGCTTAATGTAGAAACATCAATGTAATTGTGATGCTATTAATGTGCTCCTATCTTTCAGGTATACAAGTCTGTAAGGTAGAAACTTTAAAAGAGCATTATACCAAGCTGGTGTTCTGAAGTTGTATAGTAAAAAAAATATATTGGGCATTCATTTACCAGTTTTCAATAAGATATGTAAAGTTTTATGTTACTTTTTACATTGGGGAACAATTTAAATGTAGTTTTATGTTAATGAGAGCCTTATCTATGCAAAGGTTAAAAACTTTCAGTGTTTATTAAATTCATGTTTTAAATGTGATATCCTATGGTGTTAGCTAATGTTCATGTGACCTCAAACAATTTATATAAAATTTGTAAAATGATATTTAAAAAAACAAAGTTCATCTTTAGAACTAAAACACTTAATATTTATAAAGAGCCCTGCCTTACCTGAGATAAGGCTCTGTGTCCATATTACTACATGTGAGAATGACTACGAAAGCTGTAGGTAAGATTATGTTTCATTTAAAGTTATGTTCAAAAGTTGTTTTGTTTTCTGTTAAGATTACTAGGATCTCAAACAGGGGATATAATGTATAACTCAGCTAAAAAAATTCAGGGGAGCTATTACACGAACTAAGTATTTTTACACTTGTTAAAAAATTTTATTTTGTAATTTCCTTATAAGTGATCTAAAGATTCCCTGTTAGTGTTTTACAAAAGTGTTGCTTTAAGAACACAGCATGGGTTAATTTAAGATAATAAGTCATCACCTACAAGACACCTACAATACAGATCCCAATTAATAAAAAGATAAATAATAATAAACTTATAGACATTAAACCCCAGTACTCTTAATATAAGGCTGTTAAAATTTATTTGCTGGATAATTAAGATTAGGATTTAAAATTAAATTTACATGAAAAGAGCCAAGAAAACCAATATTTGGCTCTTGCCCTCTGAGTCAGTCTGAATCCATTGAACAGGGGACTTCTCTAAAAGCTTTGCAACTCTGGGCCTCATAACCTCCCAATCAGGGAGATTAATGAGACCACTGGAAAACAGAAAGCCAATCAGTGCATTTTCTATGAAGAAGAGAGTCATCAGAGAAGGGAGACATCTTTGATGCTTCCGAGGGAAGCCCCATGGTCAAGCAAGACCTGGACCCACCTAGCGCAAATGGCACCAGCAGAACTGAGAAGCTGCTCTCAAGTTTCCCCAGGAATGACTTTCATAAAACTCAGCTAATGTTAACAATAGATAGAAACAAAAGTCAGTTTGACAGCTTCATCTTAAACACTTAGCAAAGAGAGTTAAAACCAAAATACAGCCATTCCTGACATTTTAAATAATAATAATTATAATAATAATAATAATAATAATAATAATAATAATAATAATAATATTTTAAGGTATTCACTTTATGTTATCCTCCCAAAATAAGTAAGACTGGAGGCCACAAAGAAGGATTCTCAGTCAGCAATGCCTGATAACTATAAAAAGTGACTATCAAGAGGAGCTGCCAGAGGCACAAATTTTAAGTTTAAGGCCTACAGATATTCCTAACCTACACAGGTAGGCTTGGTGTTTGCTA
Organism: Callospermophilus lateralis; assembly: GCF_048772815.1. NCBI lineage: Eukaryota > Metazoa > Chordata > Mammalia > Rodentia > Sciuridae > Callospermophilus > Callospermophilus lateralis. Next base: position 487,311 of record NW_027511047.1, on the reverse strand, counting down.
GTATGATTATCCAGCCCTGAGTAACAGAATTAAAGGTTTCTCTATTACACACAGAGGTCATACTAGTAAAAGAATTTTGCAAGATCAGATGACATTAAATTATTAAACTGTATCTTATGGGGAGGGACAAATGTAACACTAAATGTTAAATATTAAGTTGACATTCTGATAACTGGGGATATTAAAGCCTGCTGAGGGAACTTCTGTACAGTGACATGTTCCAGCTGCTGCAACATTTTTTCAGTACTCATGGTTTTTGTTTCTCACATAGAAGAACCCATCCCCAGATGACTTTACAACCTGTTCTTCCCCAACCAGACTTCAAACCGAACTGATTTCTAAAAGGCAACCCATGTCCCTCAACTGACTTCTAAAAGACAAGTCATGTCCCATATGGTGTGCCCACTCACGTCACCCTCTCTCAGCTCTGAAGATGCCAAAATGAGTGACGCCTCTCGTCTAACAACTATGGAGCCAAAAATAAATAGACTATCAATATAAGTAATTAATTATGTCAGGTAAAATCAGGAATCCAGTTTTGGGTGAGTTCTAAAAATTTGGAGACTGTTACCTGAGGAATTAAAATTCCCTCACTTCTCTTTTCCTACCCTATCAAAGATTTGGAAGGGGCACATTAGAAAGGGGGAATGATAGACCCAACATGATCATTTATTAAAATTGGGAGCCATCTTGCCACAAAACCATGAAAAGATAATTTTGGCTTTACTATACATTACTGCAAATTCTGAATCTGCTTTGAATGCCTGCCCATGCCTTGAATTCACCCATGCCTGGCTCTCTGACCAGATAGCAGCCCTCTCTGAAACTTTAGTGACACCTCATAAATATTGGCCTTCCCTGGCCAGACAACGACAGTCGTTGAGGCTCTAATGGTCCTGAAAAATTCTGATGAGGGGCCAGCAAAAAAACAAAAAAATGTAAACTAGCATTAATGTGATGCTTCTCCGAGTTCTCTTATCTGTAACCCGCCTTTGTGTAACTTTCTGGGCTATAAAGGTGGGCTGTAGGAAAGGTGGGGTTGCTGTCTAGTTTCCACCATTTTTAGAGGGAGAGGAAGCCAGTGGAAATAATAAGCTTGGTTTAATTTGATTTTAATTGGAGTCAGTGGTCTTTTGTCATGTCCTGGTCTAACAGGTAAACACTCCACAAATATGGAGCTCTGCTGGCCTAAAACTTCTTGAGAAACTGCCCCTGACCTTGGGCACTTGAAATATATGTTGTTGTCAGGAGCTTTAGCTTCCTTTGTAGTGAGACCATCAAAGCTGGGTCTGCATATATGTGACCTGGAAGATATAGTTTCTTATTTTCAAATGAACATGAGGCAGCAGTGCTGAATTCTCTCTTTGTTGGGAAACTGTGGCCACTGAAGGCTAAGTGCCTCCCCGTGTGGACTGTGAAGCCATTTGCTCATCTTCCACTTTTCATGGTGTTTCTTGCTGTTGCACTGGGAGTTTGGTATTTGCTTCACAAAATACAAGGAGATCAACAGGGACTCAGTGCTGGAGGAATTTCTCATACGTGTGGTGGGTCAGGGTCTGCAGGAGAATACACCAACCAGGCTTCTATCCCACATAGCTTGCCCCCTTAACCATTGCAACCTGATTGTGAACATTGCCCTGAAACCTCTCCATATAACAAGATGCCTTTATATGAAGAGGTCAAACGTATAAGGGATTACGCGCTGCACCATTTCAGCCACAAGCCATTTGGAAGTCATTGGCAGATCCACATGGCCCCACCAGAGATGTTTTATCACACACCTGTGCACCACAGCTCTGTGTCACTATTCAGCAGTCTCCATCTGAGTTTGCCTAGATCTCAGTTTCCAAGGGCGACTCTCATGAGTGGCCTCCTAAAATCCCAACACAATTCATGGCAATTCTTCTCTGAGGTCAGTTCCAGAACTCAGTTTCTAAGGGGAATCACACCAGAGTTCCAGTCATGGTGGCCACAGTCATGTCTTCCAACCGCCACAAAAATGACCACAATTAAAACCAAAACACTCCCACATGGCCCTCATCTTCTTCCATATAGACACTCATCAAATTCTCTGGCTGGAGGTTTTCATAAGGGGCGCAGTCCAAGACAGTGTCCAAAATATGCTCCCTTGCCCCTATTTTCCCTAATTCAGTGTGGCCTGAACACCCTTCCTGTGAACCACGAGTGATCAAATATGCCTGCCCTTATTACGGCTTCACTTCTCCAATTTGAGGCCTAATGACTGCCAGTTATAGATTCTTTATGTGAATTGGAGTCATGAGAAAACCCAAGCATCTATGGTCTAGCCTCTGCAGGCATTTGAAGAACTCATTTGTCCCAAAGGATCCCTATTTTCACTTGATGGATGTCAGAAATATTACAGAAGATGGCGAGAATCTTCATACACAATGACTGCTATTTTGACCATTTTGGTTTTGTAGCACACAGAGAATCTTTCTTTAGATCCATCAGGTGCTGAGAATCTAAGCCACAGCCTCACACAGGACCAAGAGGCTGAATTAAGAAACATCCCTTTCCAAAGCAATTAATCAAAGAGCCACAGGTGATGCCAATTCATTTCCATTTGAAAACTGTTTTGTTCAGGCTTCACAAAGGGGTGGCCTGAGGCAAAGACCTTCCTGACATTCAGGGCAATGGAACAATAGGTAAGCAAATGGCCCAAAGCAAGGATTCTCCACTGAGACTTTACTGGTCACATTCATATCTGAGTTTTCTGAGATCCTCCAATTCCCTTCAGTTATCATGTACATGGCCATGTCACAGAGCTTGGAGGTGATACATATCTTGGACACAAAACCATGAGCCTAGTCTCGAGAGTGGCCAGAATTCAAGAAGAAAACAGCAAGGTAGTAAGATAGTAGGCATTGCCCATCCATAAGGCGAGTCAAAGTCCATTCACAAATTGGGCAGAATGAATGCTGGGAAGCTTTCTACTAGACAGGACACATCCATTGATGCATTCTCTTTTCTAATGTCTACAACCACGGACAAAGTGGGATACACAGACATAGAAACACTCGCCTTATCAAACAACTTACTAGAAAAAGTCCACTCCAAACCAAACAAACCGCCTTTTCTACCTATTCTCAGAACATGAGAAAAAAACCACAAACTCACACACACACGCAAAAAGGCACCTCCTTCCCCCAAGTAGGTCTGTGACTATCCGGAGTGTCCTCTGACTGGTGGGTCATACTATGTTCCCCTGAAATGGACTATCCATTCTCAGATCTGGTCTCCTCGGCCAACTGTGTGAGGTTGTCAGGAGCCTCTGGTGAGACACTACCTGCTTTCTCAAGAATGACCCTGGCATTTGGCCATCCTCACATCAGTAGGTACCAAGGAAGAGTGACTCTGTCCTTAGTAACACAAAACAAGTGAGCCCACTGGGACTGGGACTGGGATTGGCTCTGGGTACCTGGCTTCCTGGATCCCAAGTTTAGAGAGTTCCATTACCAAGGAAGTGAGGTAGGTCACTTCCTTTAGGAACTGAATGAGGTCACTGCCTTGCCAAACACTTTGTTCTAACAGTTGCTTCCAAGTGTTCCATGAGCTGGAGGCTGCCCCTACTTCCTGTGACACTTTCACAAGTTAGAATGATATATCATTCATAGGCACCAAAGAACAGCTCTGCACAAAGGCCTGGTTTGGTCCATCTTCTCTACATTAAGTAGAGAGAGGCTGATTCATACACTTCCCTTCATCCTGACCAGGTTTTTTGCCATGGAAGATGACTTTTGCTCTCTCACGTCCATCATAGCTGCCTACATCTTCTTCAGGGATCCTTTCTGCATGGACCTCTGAGGTTCTCAGCAGGTGGAAGATCCCCTACATTTCTGTATTTTAAGATCAGCTCTGTCCCTGCTCTTCTCTAAAGTTAGATTGAGGGAACACTGTGTAGTTAGGGTTAATATCAGGTTTGATTTGGGTTAGGAATCATTCTGTGGGATGAATAATGGTACTGGGAATCTGTGATATTTATAAGAATATAGACGTATGATTCAAGTATGAAAAACAGAAATCTAGGTAAGATTTGAAGCCCAGAAGAGAATTGGGCCCTTGATTGGGATACTTAGCATTGAAATACTTTCTGCACAGATGTCTCAGATAAATCGATATACAATGGCATAGGACGTTGTACCTTGGATGATTGAATGTCAAAGAGAACCTCCAGTCAAAAAGGGATAGTTGTTAGGATTAGGAAGATAGTCGGTAGGTTTAGAAAGAAGAGTGAGTATAGGATTTGGACCAAAGTTCTTTATCAATAGAGTTTCAGTTAGAGAGTGAATGTTAATGTCATTCCATGTGAAGAGTCAGTCACAATGATGAACTGGGGAAAATATGTAGGAAAGCAGATATCAATAGAGACATTATGAAATCAGGCAAAGTATTAAGTGAGTCATAGGATTAGGCATTTTCAACAGGGTTGAGGTTGAATATATAATCTTAGGAAGAAACAAATATGTAGTCACGAAGAGAATTGACATTTGTGAGCATTAGGCAACCTGGACAAGAATGTTTTTAGTAATCCATGCTCACTTTACATTTAGGGTTGGTGAAATTACATAAAATAGGTAGTTGTCACTTTCTGTTTTTCTGTATGCTTAACAAAACACTGTTGAAATCTTGAAAACTTTTTGCTAATCTTGTTTCCAGAATGTCCTGTCCCGAACTGCCAAACTGTAGAATGTATTCCCTCTCCCGTTTACACGCAAACCGCCCACTCGCCCTGACCCATCCATAAACTTCCCTCCCTGCCCTCTCCAAGGAAAGTATATAAGCTCTGCTTAAGCTGTTCTCAGGGCTCTCTGCTCTATTCAAGTGAGCTCTGAGTCCCAGAATTCTGGACCCTTGGCTGTTGCATGAGACAGTCTCTTGGTGGTCTCTTCCTCCAATGCTCGCCCGAACTTTACATCTGAGGGCCCCAGGGAGATCCAGCAGTGGTGGATGAAAGACAGACAATGGGCTCCTCTCAGGGTGAGTAAGGTGCCTCTTTCTGATTTCAAGTTTCAGGTTAGGGATGGGCATAATGGCTATCGGTGATGAGCATGAGCTCTCTCTGAGGGTGGCTGACAGACGTGTCACAGAGCCACAGGTCATGTCTCTGGGGGACGCCCTGGAGGTCTCGGGAAATCGAGTAACAATAGTCTCCTCGACTCAGTGATATTTTGTTTTGGATTCGGTATTGCCCGCCCATCAGGTTTTGCCGGCTACTCTGTCCTGGTCTCAGTACTGGACGTCCATTGCCTGTCTTTATTGTCTTGTCTTGTCTGTGTCGTGTGTCATTGGTTTCACTGTTTGTGTATCTTTCATATGGGACAGAGCACTTCAACGCCTCTGTCCCTGACCCTTGATCAGTGGACCAAAGTCTGCTTAAGAGCTCAGAATCTTTCTTTTTCAGTAAAACGCCGGACCTGGTAGACACTCTGTGCCTCAGAATGACCCACCTTCGGAGTCGGATGGCCCCCAGAAGGATGTTTCTACTTCTCACTAATTTAAAAACTCAGAGATATTGTCTTTCAGCCAGGGCCACTTAGCCATCCAGATCAACAGCAATATATCTTAACTTAGCAGGACCTCTGCAAATCTCTTTCTCCATGGGTGAAACCTTTCCTTGAACCTGCCCCCGCTCCTACTGCTTCCCCCACGTTTGTATCTCTCAAACCCTCTGCTCCTCCACCTCCACTCTCTGTTCTCCCTGAGTCTCAAGACTCTACTGGATCTCCTCCCCCTCCTTATGCCCTGTCCTCGTCCCCCAACCCCCAACTCCCTCTAAGTGATTCCCCTGCTGGTGACTCAGACTCTCCACCATTGGAGGAATCTAGGCCAGCCCAGCTCTCTCCAGATGACTATCCCGTGGCACACACAGCCCCTCCTTCCCTGGAGGAAGCTGGCCCTGCCAAAAGAACTCAAAGAACTTGCCGGCAGTGAGTAAATTTTGAAGTGGACACAGGGGCAGTATACTCAGCCCTTAAGACACCATTGGGCCATCTATCAAATAAAATGACTCTAGTTCAAGGGCCTAATGGCAGTAAATATGGGGCTTAGACAACTAAGAGGACCATGGTCCTGGGGAAAGGAAAAATCCATCACTCCTTTCTAGTAATCCCAGAATGCCCCCCCCCCCATTGATGGGCAGAGATCTACTCAACAAGCTCCAGGCCAGAATAACTTTTATCCCTGAAGGCCCCCAAGTGAAATTTCTAAAACCTTCAGTAGAAACTCCTATAGTCACGGCTTTAACTATGTCAGTAGAAGATGAACATCAACTCGTCACCCCCCCCAAGACTTATCAAACAGGCAAGCTACCCCAGAAATGGATAACAGATTTTGCAGATGCCTAGGAAAAAACTGCTGAGTTAGGCGTAGCCATGAAACAACCTCCAATAACAGTGGGGTTAATAACTACAGCCCACCCAATCAATGTCAAAAAATATCCTCTGATCAAGAAAGCTAAAGATGGGATAAGGCCCTGTATTCAGAAATATCTGGCCTTAGGGGTCCTAAGGCCCAGGCATTCACTCTGGAACACACCCCTGGTACCAGTAAAAAAATCCAGGAACTGGGGTCTATTGCTTCCTTCAAGACCTAAGAGAGATCAACAACAGAGTGCAGAACATTCACGCCACCGTACCTTATCTGTACAATCTGCCTAGCACTCTGAACCCTGAGCGGAATTGCTATACTGTTCTGTACTTTAAAAAAATGCTTTCTTTTGCTTGCGTCTGCATAAAGATAGTCATTTGCTATTTGCTTTCGAGTGGGTAGACCCAGAAACCAGAACGTCTGGTCAACTAACTTGGACTAGATTCCCACAGGGGTTCAAAATTTTCCCCACTCTCTTTGATGAAGCCCTCCCCAGAGATCTCAACAACTTCAGAACTACGCACCCTGAAGACACCCTGCTTCAATATGTGGATGACCTGCTACTGGCAGCCAACACCAAGGAAAACTGTGAGTCTGGGACCCAAGCACTATTTTCCGAGCTTGCTCAACTCGGGTATAGTGCTTCTGCCAAATAGGCCCAAATATGCCAGAAAGAAGTAATCTTCCTGGGATATTCCCTTAGGGGCAGTAAACGATGGCTCACTGAGCCCAGAAAAGAAACCATTGAGCATATACCACCCCCATCTAATAGCAGACAATTCAGAGAGTTTCTTGGGACTGCTGGCTTTTGCAGGTTATGGATACGCGGGTTTGCGTCCTTAGCTGCTCCTTTATACCCGCTGTTAAAAGGAGATGCCCAATTCTAATGGACCCCTGAGCACCAGCAAGCTTTTGACAACATCTAATGACACTGAAACTGAAATCCTCAACTTCACTGAGCCCAGCCTGCATTTTCAGAAAGCCCTATGGTACGTTAAAAATGTACATCAACTCACTCACATTGGTTCAAAGAAACTTCAGGCATTCCTGAAGAATAAAGAACAGAGTTTTCCACTAACCAACTCAGAGCGAAAGGAAATAACTGAACATGTAACAAAAGCCTGTCAGGCCTGTCAATTGGTTAATGCTTACCCTTCCAAGTTTCTTGCAGTTAACCACCTACAAAGATCCAGACCAGGACAATTCTTGGAAGTGGACTTTACTGAAATTAAGCCAGCATGGTATGGACTTAAATATCTCCATGTTTTTGTAGGTACATTTTCAGGATGGATTGAAGCCTTCCCACAAAAAAAAAGGCACAAATTGTGGTCAAGAAGATCCTGAAAGATAATTTTCCAAGATACGGACTGCCTAAGGTAATAGGGTCTGAAAATGGATTGGCGTTCATGGCCTTGTAAGTCAGGGGTTAGCCAGGACCCTGGGGATTAATTGGAAGTTACAATGTGCTTATAGACCCCAGAGCTCAGGACAGGTAAAATAAATAAATAGAAGCATTAAAGAGACCTTAACAAAATTAAGCTTAGATATCAGCATAAAAACTTGGACTATGCTCCTGCCTTATGCACTGTTTCATGCAAGAAATACTCATACTCCCTCTGTTTCTTTGTGTAATCTCACGCACTATGAAATTCTCTATGGTCCCTCCTCCAGTAAGGGACATAACCCCAACTCTAAGACCTAATGATCCCTTCCGCACCTCCTGAGTTGACAGAGTTAAAGTTCTTGAAAGAAGACAGTGATATCTGTGGAAACAGCTGGCCACTACCTACCAACCTGGGGACGAGGGGACTCCATATCAATATCAAGTAAGAGACTTCATCTACATAAGACGACATCAGGTGTCATCCCTGGAACCCCGCTGGAAAGGACCATACCAGGTGCTACTTATAACACCTACAGTGGTAAAGGTAGAGGGAATCACTTCCGGGATCCATGCCTCTCATCTCAAGCCTGCGCCCTGTCCAGACTCTGGCTGGAAAATAGAAATGACTGGTAATCCTTTCAAATTTTGTATTCGCCATGTGCATAAGGCTATAGACTCTCCCCTTGGCCAATAGTAGTCCTAAACCTCATCAGCCTGTTCAGCAGCGATGGCTGATCACAAATCATACTGTACTAGAAGTATGCTCTATCTTGCATACAGCCCCCTTAGGGACCTGGTGGCCATCTCTCTACCCAGACATTTGTCAGCTGGCTATAGGTCTTTCCTATTGGGATATCCCTGATGAAGGGGATCCCACTAAAATTCCATTAAATCTTTTCCGTGCCATACGTAATGGAAACAAACATAATGGATGTAGAGACACGTGAGCCAGATACAGGTTGGCTAGCCCAGATTACTATGTTTGCTCAGCGGACTATCAAACCCACTAACAGCCAGGGCTGTGTGGGGGAAAAGCCGACTTCTTCTGTAAGTCATGGGATGTAAGCATACAGGGGCTGCCTGGTGGAACCCAAACTCGTCATCAAATTCAGTACTCAGCATTGGGCATGTTACCAATTAGACAACCAAAACCGATGGCCCCCAGAGGGGTCTCTAGATGCTCAAATTCTGCATGACCTTTTTGACTTCGGCAAGTGCTCAAATGGTGGAAGGAAATTCCCCTATGTGGAGGCCTTTTCCCTCCTTCACTCACATCCTGAACTATGCTTCTCTAATAGATCCTCACCCTCTGCTTTCTGCTCCAGACTCTCTGCTGTCACTCCCACATAAGCAACCTGATTTCTCCCCTCCAATTACTAGATCAAAAACCGAAGCCTCTGCCGGCTCTTAGACCATTGCCCCCTTGTTGAGGTAACAAGTACTAAGGTACCCATCCACCCACTCACTCCTCTCTTCTCCTGTCAGTGCCCTCACCAGGTCCCACCAAGTCCTCTTACCAACTAAACCAAAGCTCAAAAAGCTAAGGAGAGCCCTCAGCACCCTATCCAAGATGTAATGAAAATGGCCTTTAAAGTTTTTTTTTGTCATCAGTGAAAACAGGTTACTAAAAATTTAACATCGCTCACAGGCTTTTTGGGATACTCACTCCTGTCTTCTCCTCTGCTCTACGTGTTCTACTGCTCAACATTTTGTTGCCTGGAAAATCCCAAACCCCTTTCCCATTATTCTTTTACATCTCTCCTTTCTCATTCTCAAACCATTCTCTTAAACCTCTCTCTCTGAATTTGTTTTACAGAACAGGCGAGGGTTGGACCTCCTCTTCATGAGAGAAGAGGGCCTTTGTGCTGCATTGAGGGAAGAATGTTGTTTTTATGCCGACCATACTGGAGTTGTAAAAAAAATTATGAGTAAGTTAAAAAGATGCCTTGAAGAGCATCAACAAAGGAGAGGGGCACATAAAGGTTGGTTTGTGTCTTTGTTCACATAGTCCCCCTGGTTACCTACGCTTTTATCAACCCTGGCCAGTCCATTAACAATCCTCATAATAATGCTAATTGTAGGAACCTGTTTGCTCAACCGTGTAGTTTCTTTTCTACAAGCTCAAATTGGATAAGTTCTACTTATGGTAATCAGACAACAATATACCTCACTAGGAGACATAAAATCAGAGACCCCCCAATGATCACTTTTATGATTAAAAGTAACCAGAATGAGAAGTGGGGAATGAAAGGTTAATAAAATAGGTACTTGTAATACCTGTTTTTCTGTATGCTTAACAAAACACTGTTGAAATCTTGAGAACTGTTTGCTAATCTTGTTTCCAGAATGTGCTGTCCCCAACTGCCAAACTGCAGAATGTACTCCCTCTCCCATTGGCACGCAAACCACTCACTCGACCTGACCAATCAATAAATTTCCCTCCCTGCCCTCACCAAGTAAAGTACATAAGCTCTGCTTAAGATGTTCTCAGGGCTCTCTCTCTATTCAAGTGAGCTCTGAGCCCCAGCATGCTGGACCCCCAAAAAGCCCTTTGCTGTTTCATGAGACAGTCTCTTCCTGGTTTCTTCCTCCAATGCTCGGCCGACCTTTACATTGGTACAATCATAAGTGTGAACTTTCCTTTGTGTGTCCAGAATATTACTGTAATAAAAGGTATATGTAGATCAGGTGACAGGAGTATTTCTTCCACCATTTCTGGGAGCAATATAATGAAGATGTATGAATTAGTATTGGGGATAGAAATAGGTGAACCATGTGTCTATGAATATAGAGATAATGCATGAATAGACAATACTGTGAATAAATAATATAACTGGTTCCAACTTTAAATAATGGATTGAATTGATATCTGAAAATATACAGAAAATCTTATATTGATATAATACATTTAATCCTACCCATTATATATCTAATTGTAATATTAGGGTTATGGATTCTCATGAAGAGTGTGTGAGTATTGCTTCAAAAGTGATTATGGAAATTGAAAATAATGTATTTGGAAAGAAGTCTCATGAAAAGACCAGTCAAGAAACCCGGAAGTGTACATGTGTTCTGAAGCAGGAAGTGATTGAAAGTGAAACAAATGCCTAAATATTTGCTAACTTGTAGATAAAATATATATCCTATGATGTGCATTAATTGAAGAAATAGTAATGTACCAGTGTTGACAAAAATTAACGTTAAATACACATCATGTCCCATAGGAATCTACTTGAATTGATGTTAAACTGGGTCAGTAACTGTAGAAATATTAGGATTTGTATGCACCATTCACTCAAGTTAGTTTTCAGTACTAGGAAAGAAATATGTATTTCAGGTGGATGAATATCTCTGAGAATAATCTTGTGAAAAGTTGATTATAAATCCACATATATGAATATTAATTAATTTAGGGAGTGTATAATAAGACTCATACATTTCATATTTTGAAAAATCTGGAGAGTGTGTGTGTATACACACACACACACACACACACACACACACACTGAGACATTAAAAATAGCAATATATATATATATATATCAATCGAAATTCACCATGAAATATATATCATCCACAGATCCAAAAATATTCATTTTATTGAAGATAGAATTATGCATAATGTTGTTGAACTAGCAAGTTTACCCATACATTGAATTTTCAGTTCCAACAGCATTTAGGAGGAGTGATCTCTTCTCACAATTTGTATCTGCCACGTCAGCCACCTCACAAAAATGTACGTGTGATACCAGGTAGTATTCTATATGTGTATATAAAAATGCATGTGCTGAATAGGCTACAGAGAGAGGGAGACAGGAATTCACATATTTGTCAACATTAAAAACACATGGAGAACTATTTCAACAGAAAATTGACTATATTTATAACACCTACCCTTTTTTATGCAAAAGGCAAGTCCAACTCTACACCATGCCTCCACTGAACTGCTTGCATTTCTATTCTGTTTGGGTTATTTTACTGCATCATATTAGGATTAGTAGTCAGAGTCTAGTTTGTTATGGGTTACTGTCTGGGATTCAATATTTCAAATGGAAAATACGATAATGAATCCAATGTGTATGCAAATATGTGCTACACAAAAATCATCCCACTCTCATCCAGAACAAAGCTTTGACATTCCCTTCGTCTGAAGTAAGTCACAGTTAGAACAGTGGTATTAGAAAATCTGTGAATACAGATCTGGAATGGAAAATTCTGGGGAGTTCACAACCTTGGAGGTGGTAGAGGAGTTTCCAAAAGTAAGGGACATGGTAAACACTCCTCAAACATGGAGGTCTGCTAGCCTAAAGACATGTTGAGAAACTTCCTCTGAGGTTGGGCACTTGAAATATATGTTATTTTCAGGAGCTTTAGCTTTCTTTGTAGTGGGACCATCAAAGCTGGGTCTACATCTATTTGACCTGAAGGATATGGTTTCTTATTTTCCAGTAAACTTGAGGCAGCAGTTCTGAATTCACTCTTTGTAGGTAAACAGTGGCCACATGGGTCTAAGTGTCTCTCCGTGGGGACTGTGGAACCATTTGGTCATCCTCCACTTTTCGTGGTGTTTTTTGCTGCTGCACTGGGAGTTTGGTATTTCCTTCACAAAATACAAGAAGTTCAACAGGGACACAGTGCTAGACGGAGTTCTGTCACTTGTGGTGGGTCAGGGTCTGCAGGAGAATGCACCAACCAGGCTTCTTTCCCACATAGCTTGCCAACTTGTGCATAGAAACTTGATTCTTAACATTGCCCTGAAACCTCTCCATATAAAAACATGCTTTTACATATACGGGTCTCCTGCCTGCACCATGTCAGTCACAAGCAATTTGGAAGCCAATGGCAGATCTACATGGCCACAACACAAATGTATTATCACACAACTGCACACCACTTTCTAGGCCCACTACTCTGCAGGCTCTAACTTAATGACATCTCTGTTCTACACCATTTTCATGAAACCCAGTCAATCAAGGAATTGTCTGGTACACTCTTGATCAGCAACAGGACATCCAAAGGTTCTCCAGTGCCACCTGGTCATGGGAATTTCAAAAATTTCATTTTATTTATCTAGCCATTTTTCAAGGATGAAGTTGGAGGCACTGTGGGTTTCAATTCATTCAGGAACCATTAAATGGTGAGGAAGCTCATTTCAATGAAAGCTCTGGAGAATGATAACAGGCAAGGTTTCCCAAAGAGTTTCCAAAAGGTCACATGAAGCCAGCGCTGTTGAGGTCTACAATGTGAGGTCCATGTGTGTTTTGACTCTCAACTATGGCTGCCAAGTTTTTCAGAATAAAATCATGTGATATTCCGGCTGAGATTTCCAGTGCTCTCTGGAAAGCCACCTGGGCCTAGATCTCAGGTTCCAAGGGTGACTCTCATGCATTGCCTCCTTAAATGCCAACACAATTCATGGCAATACTTCTCTGAGGTTAGTTCCAGAACTCAGTCTCTAAGGGAAATCACACCAGAGTTCAAGAGCAAATGGACCCAGTCATCTCTTCCAACTGCCACACAAATGACCACAATTTAAACCAAAACACTCCCACATGACCCTCATCTTTATCCATATAGACATTCATCATAACCTCTGGCTGTATGTTTCCATGAGGGGTGCAGCACAAGACAGTGTCCAAAATAGACTTCCTTGCCCCTCATTTGCCTAAAGTCTGGGTGGCCTGGAAACACTTCCTGTGAAACAGGAGTGATCAAATAGGCCTGCCCTAAATACTGCTGTGCTTCTCCAATTTGAGGCCTACTCACTGTCATGTATTGATTATGTATGTGATTTGGAGTCATGAGACAACACAAGCAACTATGGGCTAGACTCTGCAGGGATTTGAAGAGCTCATTTGACCCAAAGGATCCCTATTCTCACTTGATGGAGGTCAGGAACCTTACAGAGGAAGGCGAGAGACTTCATCCACAATTACTGCACTTTTTGCCATTTTGGTTATGGATGCAAACATGGGATCTTTCTTTAGATCCATCAGGTGCTGAGAATCTAAGCCAAAGCCTCACACAGGGCCAAGTGGCTGATTCAGACACATCCCTTTCCTAAGCAATTAAGCAAAGAGCCACAGGTGATGTCCATTCATTTCCATTTGAAAACTGTTTTGTTCAGGCTTCACAAAGGTGTGGCCAGAGGCAAAGGCCTTCCTGACATTAAGGGCAACAGAAGAATAGGTAAGCAGTAGGCCCAAATCAGGGTTTCCCCACTGAGACTTTCCTGGTCACATTGATATCTGGGTTTTCTGAGATGCTCCAATTCCCTTCAGCTATCCAGTACATGGCTATGTCACAGAGATTGGAGGTGGTAAATAATTTGGACACAAAACCATGATCCTATTCTGGAGAGTGGCAAAATTCAGGAAGAAAAGAGAAACTTAGGAAGATAGTAGGCATTGCCCATCCATAAGGCAAGCTGAATTCCTTTCATAAATTGGGTAGGATGAATTCTGGGAATATTTCTACTACACAGGACACATTCATTGATGCATTCTCTTTTCTAATATCTACAACCAAGGTCACAGAGAGATGGACAGACATAGAAACACTCGGCTCCTCAAAGGACTTACCAGACACAGTCAACTCCAAACCAAACAAACCACCTTTCCTACCTATTCTCAGAACATGAGACAAAATCACAAACTCACACCCACACCCACAAAGGCACCTCGTTTTCACAAATAGGTCTGTGACCATCAGGAGTGTCCAATGACTCGTGGGCCCTACTATGTTTTCCCGAAATGGCTTGTCCTGTCTCAGATCTGGTCTCCTTGGCCAACTCTGAGGAGTTGTGAGGAGCAAGCGATGAACAACTACATGCTTTCTGAAAAAGTACACTCTTCAGAGCGCTGCTGGCATTTGGCAATCCTCACATAAGTAGGTAGCAAGGAAGACTGACACTGTCCTTGGTTATTTCAAAAAACTGAGCCCACTGGAACTGGGACTGGGACTCACTCTGGGTGCCTGGATTCCTGGATCCCAAGTTCAGATAGTTCCACCACCAAGAAAGTGAGGTAGGTCACTTCATTCAGGAACAGACTGAGGTCACTACCTTGGCTACCACTTTGTCCTAACAGTTCCATTCAATGGTCCCAATAGATGGAGGCTACCCCTACTTCCTGTGACACTTTCACAAGTTAGGATGGTATATCAACCATAGGCACCCAGGAACATCTCTCCACACAGGCCTGGTTTGGTCCATCTTCTCTACATTAAGAAGAGAAAGGCTGATTCCGACACAAACCTTCATCCTGACCAGGATGTTTGCCATGGAAGATGACTTGTGCTCTCTCAGGTTCTTCATGGCTGCCTACAACTTCTCCAGGGATTATTTCTGCATGGACCTTTGAGGTTCTCAGCAGGTGGAAGATCCCCTACATTCCTCTTTTGTAAGACCAACTCTGATCCTGCTCTTCTGTAAAGTTAGATTGAGGGAACAGTGTATGTTTAGGGTTAATAGCATGTTCAATTTGAGTTAGGAATCATTCTGTGGGATGAATAATGGTACTTGAAACCTGTGATATTTACAAGAAAGGGGAAATATAATTATGAAAACAGAAATCTAAGTAAGATTTGAAGCCCTGAAGGGCAAATTGGGCCCTTGAGTTGGATACTTATCTTTGAATTATGTTCCGCACAGTTATCTCAGATAAATCCATATACAATGGCATAGGACCTTGTACCTTGGATAATTGAATGTAGAAGAGAACATCCAGTCAAAAAAAGATAGTCAGTAGGATTAGGATGATCGTCGGTAGGTTTAGGAAGAAGAGTGAGTAAATGATTTGGACCATAAGTTCTTTCGCAAGAGTCTTTCGAGTAGAGAGTGAATGTAAATGTCAGAACATGTGAAGAGTCAGTCACAAAGATGAACTGGGGAAAATATGTAGGAAAGTAGATATCAATAGAGATATTAGGAAATCAGGAAAAGAATAAAGTGAGTGATTGGATTAGACATTTTCAACAGGCTTGAGGTTGAGTATATAATCTTAGGAGGAAACAAATATATAGTCACAAATAGGATTTACAATTGAGAGCATTAGGCAACCTGGAGATGGATGATTTTTGTAATCCATGCTCACTTTCCATTTAGGATTTGGTACAATCATAAATGTGACTTTGCATTTTGTGTCCAGAATATTACTGTGATAAAATGTATATGTACATCAGGGAACATGAGTATTTCTTCCACCATTTCTGCAAACAAGTTTTTGAAGACATATAAATTAATTTTGGGAGTAAAAATAGGTGTGCCCTGTGTCTCTGAATATAGAGAAAATGCATGAATAGACCATACTGTGAATAAATAATATAACTGGCTCCAACTTTAAATAATGGATTGAATTGATATCTGAAAATATACAGGAAATTTTATATTGATATACATCCATTCATTACAACCAGTTATACATCTAATGGTAATTTTAGGGTTATGCTTTATCATGAAGAGTGTGTGAGGTTTGCTTTAAAATTGATTATGAAAATCGAAAATAATGTGTTTGGAAAGAAGTTTCATGAAAAGGCCAGTCAAGAAACCTGGAGGAAATCATGTGTTCTGAAGCAGGAAATGATGGAAACTGAAACAAATGCCTATAAATTTGTGAACTTGTGGATGAAATATATATATTATGATGTTCAAAAACTTAAGAAATAGTAATATACCAGTGTTGAATGAAAATGAACCTCAAAATACACACCATGTCCTATAGGAATCTACTTGCATTGATGTTAAACTGAGTCAGTTAGTGTAGCAATATTAGGATCTGTAACCACCATTCACTGTAGTGAGTTTGTTGTACTAGGAAACAAACATGTATTTCACGTGGATGAATATTTCTGAGAAAAATCTTGTGAAAAGTTGATTATAAATCCACATACATGAACATGAATGAATTCAGGGAGTGTATATAAGACACATATATTTCATATTTTGAAAAATCTGGACAGTATATATATATATATATATATATATATATATATATATATATATACAAAACACACACACAGAGACATTAAAATGTAGCAATATATATGCCAATCGAAATTCATCATGAAATATATATCCTCCAGAAATGGAAAAATTTATATTTTAATGAAAATGGATTTATGTATAATATTCCACTAGGAAGGTCACCCATAGGTTGAATTTTAAATTCCAAAAGTTTTTAGGAGGGGTGATCTCTTTTCACAATTTGTATCTGCCAATGCATGCACTCACAATAATGTACTTGTGATACCAGGTAGGATTCTATATGTGCATATAAAAATACATGTGCTGAATAGGCTACAGAAAAAGGGAGACAGAAATTCACATAGTTGTTAACTTTAAAAACTCATGGAGAACTATATCAATTAAAATTGACAAGATTTGTAACACCTACAATTTGTTATGCAAAAGGCAAGTCCAAATATATGTGATACATCCACTGAACTGCTTGTATTTCTATTCTGTTTGGGTTATTTTTCTCCATCATATTAGGATTATCAGTAAGAGTCTAGTTGGGTATGGGTTATTGTCAGGGATTCAGTATGTCGAATGGAAAATAGGAAAATGTATCCAATGTGTATGCAAATATGTGCTACACAAAAATCTTCCTACTCTCATCCAGAAAAATGCCTTTACATTACCTTCACCCCAAGTAAGACACAATTAGAGGAAAATAGTTAGAAAATATGTGAATACATATCTGCAATGGAAAATAATCAGGAGTTCACAACCTTGGAGGTGGTAGAGGAATTTCCAAAACTAAGGGACAGGGTAAACACTCCACGTACATGGAGCTCTGCCGGAATAATACTTCTTGAGAAACTGCCTCTGTGGTTGGACACTTGAAATATTTGTTGTTCTCAGGAGCTTGTCAGAAACTATGTTCTTTTGTAGTGAGAACATCAAAGCTGACCCTGCATCTATGTCCAATGAACATGAGACAGCAGTGCCGAATTTTCCATTTGTATGTAAACTGTGGCCACTGTGGATAAGTGTCTCCCCGTGTGGACTGTGAAGCCATTTGGTCATCCTCCACTTTCCATGGTGTTTCTTGCTCCTGCACTGGGAGTTTGGTATTTGCTTCATGAAATACAAGGAGTTCATCTGGGACACAGTGTTGGAGGGAGTTATGTCACATGTGGTTTGTCAGGGTCTGCAGGAGAATGCACCAAACAGGCTTCTGTCCCACATAGCTTTCTCCTTGACCATAGCAACCCTATTCTGAAGATTGCCCTGAAACCTCTCCATATAAAAAGATGCCTTTACAAGAAAGAGCCTGCTGGCTGCACCATGTCAGCCACAAGCTATTTGGAAGTCAATGGGAGATCCACATGTCTCAACCACAGATATTTTTTCACACACCTGCACACCACAGCTCTTGGCCCACTACTCTGCAGGCTTCAATATACTGGCATCTCTGTTCTACACCATTTTCATGAAACCCAGTCAAACAAGGCACGGTCTGGTACACTCATGATCAGCAACAGAACATCCAAAGGTTCTCCAGTGCAACCAGGTCATGGGAATTTCAAAAATTTCATGGTATTTATGTAGCCATTTTTCAAGGATGAAGTTGGAGGCACTGTGGGTTTCAATTCATTCAGGAACCATTAAAAGTTGAGGAAGTTCATTTCAAAGAAAGCTCTGGAGAACTCTCACAGGCAAGGCTTCCAAAAGAGTGGACAAAAGGTCACATGAAGCCAGGCCCATTGAGCTCTCCAATATGAGTTCCATGTGTGTTTTGACTCTCAACTATTGCTGCCAAGTATTAAAGAATAAAATCCTGTGATATCCTGGCTGAGATTCCCAGTACTCTGAGGAAAGTCACCCTGGGCCAAGCTCTCTGTTTCCAAGGGCGACTCTCATGCGTGGCCTCATAAAATCCCAACAATTTATGACAATACTTCTCTGAGTCAGTTCCAGAACGCAGTCTCTAAGGGGAATCACACCAGAGTTCAAGCCCAGGTTGACCCAGTCATCTCTCCACACCGCCAAACAAATGACCACAATTAAAACCAAAACACTCCCACATGGCTTCCATCTTCTTCCATGTAGACACTCATCATAACCTCTGGTTGGAGCTTTCCATGAGGGGCACATTCCAAAGAGTGTCCAAAATAAGCTCCATGTCCCTCATTTGGCTAAAGTCAGGGTGGGCTGGAAACCCTTCCTGTGAAACCGGAGTGATCAAATATTCCTGCCCTTAATACTACTCCGCTTCTCCAATTTGAGGCCTTCTGACTGTGGGGTTTAGATTCTTTATGTGAATTGGAATCAGGAGAAAAGACAAGCCCTTCTGCAGAGATTTGAGGAACTCATTTTACCCAAAGGATCCCTATTCTCACTTGATGGATTTCAGGAGCCTAACAGAGGAAGGCAATAGAATTCATTCACAATGACTGAACATTTTGCCATTTTGGTTTTGGATGCACACATGGAATCTTTCTTTAGATCCATCAGGTGCTGAGAATATAAGCCACAGCCTCACACAGGGCCAAGAGGCTGATTCAGACACATCATATTCCAAAGAAATTAAGCAAAGAATCCAAGGTGATGCCCATTCATTTACATTTGAAAACTGTTTTCTTCAGGGTTCATAAAGGGGTGGCCTGAGGCAAAGACGTTCCTGAAATTCAGGGCAACAGAACAATAGGTTAGCAAATGACCCAAAGCAGGGTTTCTCCACTGAGAGTTTCCTGGTCACACTGATATCTGAGTTTTCTGAGATACTGGCCATTCCATTCAGCTATCCAGTACAAGGCCATGTCACAGACGTTGGAGTTGGCACCTATCTTGGACACAAATCCATGATCCTATTCTGGAGAGTGGCCAGAATTCAGGAAGAAAAAATGGGACTTAGGAAGGTAGTAGGTTTTGCCCATCCATAAGGAAAGCCACACTCCATTCATAAGTTAGACAGGATGAATTCTGGGAAGTTTTCTAGTAGACAGGACACATCCATTGTTGCATTGTCTTTTCTCGTGTCTACAACCACGGACACAGTGGGATACACAGACATAGAAACACTCACCTTGTCAAACGACTTACTAGAAACAGTTCACTCCAAACAAACAAACAAACAAACAAAAAACAAAAAAAAAAACGCCTTTCCTACCTATTCTCAGAACATGAGAGAAAACAACAAACCCACACTCACAAAGGCACCTCCTTCCCCCAAGTAAGTCTTTGACTATCCGGTGTGTCCTCTGACTGGTGGGCCATACTATGTTCCCCCGAAATGGCCTGTACCCTCTCTTGTTTCCTTGGCCAACACTGTGAAGTTGTCAGGAAAAAGTGTTGAGCCACTACCTGCTTTATCAGGAAAGGTCCCTCTTAAGAGCTCTCCTGGCATTTTGCCATCCTCACATCAGTAGGTACCAAGAAAGACTAACTGTCCTTGGTAAATCCACACAAGTGAGCCCACTGGGACTGGGACTGGGAATGCATCTGGGTGCCTGGCTTCTTGGATACCAAGTTCAGAGAGTTCCATGACCAAGGAAATGAGGTACATCACTTTCTTTGGAACTGAATGAGGTCACTGCCTTGGCAACCCCTTTGTCCTAACAATTGCTTCCAAAGGTCCAGTGAGATGGTGGCTGTCCCTACTTTCTCTAACACTTTCACAAGTTTGAATGGTATATCAATCATAGGCACCCGGGAACAGCTCTCCACACAGGCCTGGTTTGGTCCATCTTCTCCACAATAAGAAGAGAGAGCCTGATTCAGAAACATCCTTTCATCCTGACCAGGTTGTTTGCCATACAAATTGGCCGTTGCTCTCTTAGGTCCTTCATACCTGCCTACAACTTCTCCAGGTATCATTTCTGCATGGACCTTTGAGGTTCTCAGCAGGTTGAATGTCCCCTACTTTCCTGTATTGTAAGAACAACTCTGTCCCTGCTCTTCTGTAAAATGAGATTGAGGGAACAGTGTATGTTTAGGGTTAATAACAGGTTTGATTTGGGTTAGAAATCATTCTGCTCCATGAATCATTGTATTGGGAACCTGTGATATTTACAAGAATGTAGAGGTGAAATATAATTATGAAAACAGAAATCTAGGTATGATTTAAAACCCACAAGGGCATTGGGCCCTTGATTGGGATACTTAGCTTTGAATTATGTTCTGCACAGATGTCTCAGAAAATTTGATATACAATGGCACAGGACCTTGTACCTTGGAAGATTGAATGTAGAAGAGAACATCCACTCAAAAAAGGATAGTAATTAGGATTTGAAAGATAGTCGGTAGGTTTAGGAAGAAGAGTGAGTATATGATTTGGACCTAAAGTTCTTTAGCAATAGGGATTCAGTTAGAGAGCGAATGTATATGTCAGCACATATGAAGAGTCAGTCACTATCATGAACTGGGGAAAATATGTAGAAAAGCAGATATCAATAGAGGCATTACTAAATCAGGCAATGTATAAAGTGAGTGAGAGGATTAGACATTTTCAACAGGGTTGAGTTTGAATATATAATCTTAGAAAGAAAGAAATACGTAGTTACCAATAGGATTGACATTTGAGAGCATTAGGCAACCTTGAAATAGATGTTTTTAGTAATCTATGTTCACTTTCCATTTAGGCTTTGGTAGAATCATAAGTGTGACCTTTACAATTTTTGTCCAGAATATTACTGTGATAAAATGTATACATAAATCAGGTGACATAAGTATTTCTTCCACCATTTCTGGGAGCAATATATTGAAGACGTATAAATTAGTATTGGGGGTAAAAATAGGTGTACCCTGTGTTTATGAATATAGAGATAAAGCATGAATAGACCATACTGTGAATAAATAATATAACTTGTTCCAACTTTAAATAATGGTTTGAATTGATATCTGAAAAATTACAGGAAATCTTATATGGATATACAATCATTCATTCCAACCAGTTATTCATCTAATGGTAATATTAGTGTTTTGGTTTATCATGAAGAGTGTGTGAGTTTTGCTTCTAAAGTGATTATGGAAATCGAAAATAATGTGTTTGGAAAGAAGTCTCATGAAAATCCAGTCAAGAAACCCTGACAATACATGTGTTCTGAAGCAGGAAGTGATTAAAGTTGAAACAAATGCCTATAAATTTGCTCACTTGTGGATGAAATATATATCCTATGATGTGCAAAAACTGAAGAAATAATAATGTACCAATGTTGAATAAAAATAAACATCAAATAACATATCATGTCCCATAGGAATATACTTGCATTGATGTTTGGGTCAATTACTGTAGAATTATTAGGATTTGTATACACCATTCACTGAAGTTAGTTTTCACTACTAGTAAACAAATATATATTTAAGGTGGATGAATATTTCTAAGAATAATATTGTGAAAAGTTGATTATAAATCTAAGTCCATGAACATGAATGAATTTAGGGAATTTAAATAAGACACATATATTTCATAGTTTGAAAAATCTGGAGAGTGTATATATATATATATATATATATATATATATATATATATATATATATATATACACATATACATATATACACAAAACACACACACAGACATTAAAAAGTACTAATATATATGCCAATCGAAATTCATTTTTAAGTATATATCATCCACATATGTAAAAATATTTATTTTACTGAACATGAGTTTAGGTATAATGTTGTTCTACTAGGAAGCTCCCCTATAGGTGGAATTTTCAGTTCCAACAGCGTTTAGGAGGAGTGATCTCTTCTCACAATTTGTACCTGCCAAGTCAGCAACCTCACAAAAATGTACCTATAATACCAGGTAGGATTTTATAAGTGCATATAAAAATACATGTGATCATGAATAGGCTACAGAGAAAGGGAGACAGGAATTCACATAGTAGTTAATTTTAAAAACACATAGAGAACTATTTTAATTAAAAATTGACTAGATTTATAACACCTACCGTTTATCATGCAAAAGGAAAGTTCAACTATATACCATGCCTCCTCTAAACTGCTTGTATTTGTATTCTGTTTAGGTTATTTTTCTCCATCATATTAGGATGAATAGTCAAAGGCTAGTAGGGTATGGGATAGTGTCATGTATTCAGTATTTCAAATGGAAAATTGAAAAATGGATCCAATGTGTATGCAAATATTTGCTACACAAAAATCTTTTCAATCTCATCCAGAAAAATGCTGTGACATTACCTTCGCCCCAAGTATGACACAGTTAGAGGAGAAGAGTTAGAAAAATCTGTGAATATATATCTGCAATGAAAACTGCTCAATTTTCACAACTTTGGGGGTGGTAGAGGAGTTTCCAAAAGTAAGGGACAATGTAAACACTCCACAAATGTCGAGACCCCTTGCCCACAAGGAAGACGCAACTCAGGAATCTTCTTTCAGCAGTTTATTCAGGCCCTTGATATTTCTTCTTCTTCCTTTTTGGATGCCCCTCCCAGCCTTAATAAAGCATCCCAAGCCCCAATGCAAAGCTGCCATGTGGAACTTTCTCACAGGGTGCTGAAAAACCATGCACCAACTCTCCCAAAAAGGAGTTGTTTGTTACAGAGCACAGTGGAGCCAGCGCCATCCTGCAATGGCGACCATAATCTGCAGAAGCGGCTCACCACAGTTCCCCCTTTCTGTTTTCTGAAAACAACACAGGCGAGAGTAGAGGTCCTATCCCACTGTGCAGAAGTGGCTGCATAGTATGGCTCAGTCCTAAGGAGGGCCCTTCCCCAGATCTGAAGCCATATCAGCCGACGCCTTTTTCGTGGGGCGGGGCGTGGACATCAAACCCGCATGCAATAGGACATGCTCCCCTTGAGGTCCACTTCAAGGATCACTCAAGTGCAGTGCCTTGCCTCACACCCTGTATCATGACGAAGGTGGACGAAGGGGGACAGCTAAGGCTGAACTGTGGCTGTACAAAACGACAAACGAGTTGACAGCACCCTGAAAGAAAGGCACGGACTTTAAGGCGATAGAGAAGCATTAGTGTGGAAACCCACCTGCGTGCAATGGCAGCAAGACCGGCAGAGTGCAAGGGCTTTCCAACACTAAGAGAATAACGAGGAAAGACATGCCGATCCCAGTGCAATGTTATAATAACTTGGGGTGCAACGACCATGTCAAAGATTTACTGTTTAAGATGCGCAAGCCAGACTTGAGGAGAATTGCCATTTTCTAAAGCTGCAAGAGCTTGGATGATCATAGCCTTATCGTGAGCATTGCGGGCCTTGAGGCAACAGAGAAACCACAAACAGAGAAACATACCGAAGCAACACATTGCACCAAAAATGCCTACCCCCACCCACTCTTTAAAAAAGGAAAAAGCAGAAGATATCCAATCGGTGAATTGACCCAAAATCACGGGATCAACACGGGTGTTATTCAAGACACCTATCTGGGTTAGTTGAGACTGGATCATGTCTTCCGCTTCCATGGACCAATTTCCAGCCAAATATTCGCCAATGGTGCGGGAAGCATTCCTGGAATCATTAAATCTGACAGAGGTTATGCATAAATGTGCACGTTGGTCAACACAACCCAAAAGCACTAAGTCAGCAAATTCTTCTACCTGAGCTTGGAGTAAATCTATTCTTTGCTTGGCAGCTAAAATCCCTGACAAAATATGTTGATTAATTGTATTTTGGGATTCAAGTATGGTGGAAGTTTGTTGGACAACTTGATTAATGGTGGCAGCAGTTTGTACTTGATTGGCCATAGCCACTCCGGCCGTAACCGCTGCAGCAGCAGATACCGCCACGGCTGTCACTATAGCCGCTGGGATTCCAAAATCTCTGCGGACTCTAAGTAGCTCAACAATAGGGAATTTATCAGGATCTGCAGTGACCGGGATTGGGACAAAAGTTGGAATTTTCATAACCACTGCTACAGTCCAGGAACCATTCCAACACTCAGATAAGAGACTGGTAGTATGAGAACAATCCAGCATCCCCAACAAGGTGGCCTTAGCCAAAAGGAATAAGAAGGGGGATTGGACACAGACCATTGCAGGAGGCATTGTGGCATTATACAACAGAGAGTTGAATGAAACATATGTAAGTCTATTACCTCGTTCACTTTCCCTAACAGTACCAGAAACATTAGTCAGCCAACTTTTGGCTCCTACCAACTGAGCCAATGCAGAAATATTGGCTGAAGCCCCCTTTTCATTGGAAATCAGCCATTGAAACCAGGACCAACCTACTCCTGTAGAGGAGCTGGCACTATTGTTAAAGTTATAAACATACCTATCAAGAGAGGGGGAAAGGGAGAAACCTTTAGCAACTTGATGTTTCTCCCAAGAATGATCCTGACAAGGCGTAAATGTTGGGGGGAAACCAAGATTAGGGGAACAGTAAGGAGAGGCCTTGAAATGAGTGGCATTATAAATACTACTAGAAAAAGGAGGCACTGGGATTAGTACCTCGGAGATAATAGCCAAGGTAGTTATGTTAAGAGCAGAGCTGCTGTTTGCAGGGGTCTCTGAGCCTGATTGCTTCCCCGAAGCTACCTTACTCAATACAGCACTGATAATGCTCCCTGAGACCTGATTGGACCACAATGGGTCCTCCCAGTTAGTCAAATTTTTGGTCTTAAGGCTAATGCAATTAGCGTTTTTAAGTCTGAAACAAAAAACTCCTGTTAGATTAATTGAGATTGATTAAAAATTCTCTCCATGTCCCCTCTAGGAGAGGCACAGGGAGCAGACATCTCACATGAGGTAGAAAAAAGAGTGGGGAGGACACTAGAATTACCATGAACCGACATCGGCATTGGCCATGCCCGTGCCACTGCCCACCACCGCATTGGTGTCACCTGTGCCATCGGCACCAGCACCAGAGCCAGAGCACTTAGCAGAATGAAGATCCTCATCACAGAATTGTTGTGGTATCTCTTGTTGCTGGTCAGTTGATGTCGAGACTCTTCTTGTCAAGCGTTCAGAAACCCACAACGGTTCCGTACGATCCTGGGGAAAAACACATACAGATCCTCGTGCCCATGTCAGCACGGGGTCAGGGCCGTTCCATTGGCCCGTAAGAACATCCTTCCACTTAACATAGCCAATCACAGAGGGCTGAGGGGACACATGTCTATTGGCCGCAAAGCCACCATGAATATCCAAATTCGAAAAATTAATGGTAAAGAGAGCTAAGGACAGGCATTCTTTAGGAGTGTGTTCAGCTCCTATTCCCCCTTTTTGTTTTTGTAAAGTTTCCTTTAAGGTGCGATGAGCACACTCAACAATGCCTTGTCCTTGAGGATTGTAAGGCAAACCATGAGTAAGTTTCACTCCCATAGTAGAACAAAAAGCTGTAAATTGTCTGCCAGTATAAGCAGGTCCATTATCAGTCTTAAGGGATGCAGGTGCACCCCATGCTGCCCATGCCTCTAAACAGTGAGTAATGACATTACGTGCCTTTTCTCCTGATAAAGCAGAAGCATGGATAATTCCAGAGCACGTATCAACGGAAACATGCACATACTTGAGGTTACCAAAGTCAGGTATATGTGTCACATCCATTTGCCAAACAACCAATGGCTTTAATCCCCGTGGGTTTACTCCATAATAAGGGGGATGAAGAAATGTGACATAGTGGGGACATTGCAATACTATCTGCCGAGCATCCGCTCTTGAAATGGAAAAATGCCAGTGCAGCGTTAATGCATTAACTTGGAAGATTTGGTGAAACAACTTAGCCCCCTCTAAGGAGGAAGACAAGCATATCAATTGACCTCTAGTGGCTAAGTCCGCACGCACAGGCATTACCCTGGGATAACGGACCAGGAAGAGAGGTGTGAGCCCTGATGTGCATTGGATAAAAAGAAGCAGTGCGGTTAGAGATAAGCTGTTGAAGCTGAGTAAAGTAAGCAGACACATTGTGGGCATCACTAATAGCTCCCACGGCCTCCAGGACTTTTAGTGCTTGTACCACATAGCTGGAGTCCGAAATAAGATTAAAAGGAAAAGAACACTGTTTAAAAACTTCAATAACAATTTGTAGTTCTATCCATTGTGGATTTCCAGGAGCAAATTGATGCTGGATAGGGGGAGAGTCATTAATTACATAAGCTCCCATTCCAGACTTGGAACCATCAGTAAAAATGTTAACAGCCCCCGGAATTGGACTGGATGAAGTTACCTTAGGGAAAATGATGGGATGTTCTTTAACAAAATGGAGTAATGGATGAGAAGGGTAGTGATTATCAATACCCCCTTGAAACGAGCAACACAGAATAGCCCAGTTGTCTAGAGTAGCACATAAAACATTAAGTTGAGCTTTAGTGTAGGGTATGATAAGAGAAGAAGGTGATTGGCCGAAAAATTGAATGCTTTGTTGAATCCCTTTAAGTGCCAACGCTGCAACAGCATCAGGATAATATTCTAAGGATTTTCCTGGGGATACATGTGGGTGGATCCATAGTAAAGGCCCATCTTGCCAAAGTACTCCAGTAGGCTGCCGCATAGTGGCAAGCACACATAACTGGAAAGGTTTATCACTCTGGAGCCTGCATAGAGTGGCATGCTGTATAGCTTGTTCTACTTTTATAAGGGCCGCTATAGCCTCAGTAGTGAGGCTACGAGGGGAAGCAAGATCTGGATCACCGTTAAGAGTAGCATACAAAGGCTGGAGCACAATATTAGGAATATGTAAATATCCTCTTATCCAATTAATGTCTCCCAGCAATTTTTGAAAATCATTTAGAGTTTGGAAATCTTGAGTCCTGATGGTAATTTTTTGTGGTTTTAATTTGTCATACCCAATTGTCGCTCCCAAATACCTGATAGAATCCCCTGTTTGAACCTTTTCAGGTGCGATGTGCAGTCCATGTTGAGCCAACAGCATCACGAGTTCTTTATAAGCCTCATTAACTGTCTGTTCTAATTTTGCGGCCAATAACACATCATCCATATAATGAATGATCTTGGTGGAGGAATACTTATGTCTGAGAGGTGCGAGTGCCTTCCCCACATACATTTGGCACATCGTGGGACTGTTAGCCATCCCCTGTGCCAACACCACCCACTCAAACCTTTGATCTGGTTCCTCGTGATTACACGAGGGAAGGGTGAAAGCAAAACGTTGTGAATCTTTAGGATGCAAAGGAATGGAAAAGAAACAGTCTTTAATATCAATAACAATTATATGCCAGCCTTGAGGAACAGAGGAGAGCAGAGGCAGCCCTCTTTGAATGGGTCCCATAAGTTGCATCTGAGCATTAACTGCTTGTAGATCATGCAGTAGGCGCCACTTCCCTGATTTTTTCTTAATGACAAATATGGGAGTATTCCATGGAGAAGTAGAAGGTTGGATGTGACCCAAATCAAGTTGTTCTTTGACTAGATCATGGGCTGCTTCCAGTTTAGCCGAGGGAAGAGGCCACTGAGGCACCCAAACAGGCTCCTCGGTGAGCCATGTTATGGGTATTTGAGCCCCAGTGGCCCCTAGGAAAAACCCAGACCAAACCTGTTAAGCTTTTGATGAGCTAGCACAGGATGCTTACGCCCCTGTAGGTGCCTATTAGGGTCCCCAAAAATCTTTCCATCGGCATCCACCATCCTTGCTACAAAATCTGAAAAGGGTTCTGTAGAGCCCTGCAGAATCTTAGTCAAGTAACCAGACACCTCTCCTCTATTTGGAAGTGACTTCCATGCCCGAATGCAAATGTTGTTAATTTGATCATATGCCTCAGGAGGGAATCCTGTCTGTTGATTAGCAAATCTGCCTTGTCCTAAAAGCATATCCTTGTCCCAATGGGGGTGTCCCGCCGCATAGTTTTGGGCGGCCTGCTCAACAGTGCCCTCTAGCAGAAAGGCTCTCCAGTCCAAATATTTACCTGGAGAAACACAAGCCCGAACAAGGCTAGCCCAATCTGAAGGAGTCATACAAAATCTAGCAAGTCCCTCCACCTGAGTAAGGGTGAAAGCGGCATCCACGCCATAAGTGCGGAAAGATTCCGCCAAGGTTTTAATTATCTTAAAGTCTAAAGGCTCATGATATCTTCCCCTGTTATTGTCCTGAAATACAGGGTATGCAAGTCCCATATCTGTATTAACTGTCCTCCAAACTTGCGCATGATAAGATCTCCCGGAATTTTGGCTCCCCCCCACATACGGGGGTGGGGCAACCGGCACCATATCTTCTTTGAGATATTCTACCTCCTCCTCCTCAGAGTGTTGTTGACCGATATTGGATCCCGTCCCCTTTTTACAGTAGGCATGCGTGCCCTGTATCCCTTTTTTCTTTTTCTTCACTTTTATCTTTCGTAGTTGTTGTAACAATATATCAAGGTCCTCAGAACTCTCTGAGCCGCTTGTGTTCTCAGGCGTTTTTAATTCAGCCAATTCTGGGTAGAGCCTTCTCCTATTTTTAGTTTCAGGCTCTTTTGCCTTCTCACTACTCTTACTCCCAATGTTCTCTGCCACTTCACTATGTGATCCTTCAGACTTTTCCTCATGTAGTTGCTCAAAAACTTCTTGTCCTTTAGTAAGTGCTTCCTGACATCTGCCATCTGGGAGGCAACTACGGATCATCTTCCAAAGGGGTATCACCCCACCCTCTAATATGCCCTGCTCAGAAGCAAAGTCAAGATCTGTGCCTAACTTATCCAAGCTAGGTATAGTAAGGCTGCCCGAGAATGCAAACCACGGTGCAACAATATCTGTCTTCCGTAAAAATCTCTGTAAAGTACTACGTTTCACTTCTAGGCCCTTGCAACATAACAGGTTATCTAGGGCCAGGAGAAGCGGACTTGAAGATACGGCACTCATGACACAACAAAAGACACACAAAAAACAAAAGTGAAAGTAAGAGCGAAAGTACACAGTGCAGCTGCAATAAGATGTAATGCTCTCTCTGGCTTTACAGAGGAGCTGCCGCTTTGATAGCGGGTCCCACTTACCTGGGACTAATCCCCGCTTTGACCGCGGGTCCCACTTACCTGGGACTAACCTCCGCTTTGACCGCGGGTCCCACTTACCTGGGACTAACCGGTGCACCACCCCTGACTGCTGAAAGTTCTGGTTCCCGGGTTTTCAGCACCACTTGTCGCGACCCCTTGCCCGCAAGGAAGACGCAACTCAGGAATCTTCTTTCAGCAGTTTATTCAGGCCCTTGATATTTCTTCTTCTTCCTTGTTGGATGCCCCTTCCAGCCTTAATAAAGCATCCCAAGCCCCAATGCAAAGCTTCCACGTGGAACTTTCTCACAGGGTGCTGAAAAACCATGCACCAACTCTCCCAAACAAGGAGTTGTTTGTTACAGACCACAGTGGAGCCAGCATCATCCTGCAATGGCGACCATAATCTGCAGAAGCGGCTCACCACACACAAACATGGAACTCTGCTGGCCTAAAGTCTTCTTAAGAAACTCCCTCTGAGGTTGGGCACATGTAATATATGTTGTTCTCAGGAGCTTTAGCTTCCATTGTAGTGAGACCATCAAAGCTGGGTCTGCATCTATGGGACCTGGAGGACATGGTTACTTATTTTAAAATGAACATGAGGAAGCATTGCTAAATCCTCTCTTTGTGGGTAAACTGTGGCCACTGGGGGCTAAGTGTCTCCCCATGTGCACTGTGAACCCATTTGTTCATACTCCATCTTTCGTGGTGTTTCTTGCTGCTGCACTGGGAGTTTGGTATTTGCTTCACGAATCAAGGAGTTCAACTGGGACACAGTGCTGTAGGGAGTTCTGTCACGTTTGGTGGGTCAGGGTCTGCAGGAAAATGCACCAACCAGGCTTCTATCCCACAAGCTTGCCTCTTTGAGCATAGTAACCTGATTCTGAACATTGCCCTGAAACTCCTCAATATCACAAGATGCCTTTACATAGAAGGGTCTGCTGGCTGCACCATATCAGTCTTAATCCATTTGGAAGCCAATGGCATATCCACATGGCCACACCACAGATTTTTTATCACACACCTGCCCACAATTTCTCTAGGCCCAGTACTCAGCAGCCTCCAACTTACTAGCATGTCTTTTCTATATTATTTTCATGAAACCCAGTCAATCAAGGCACCTTCAGGTATACTTATGATCAGAAACAGGACATCCAAAGGTTCTCCAGTGCCACCTGCTCATGGGAATTTTAAGCATTTCATGGTATTTATCTAACCATTTTTCAAGGATGAAGTTGGAGGCACTGTGGGTTTCAATTCATTTAGGAACCATTAAATGGTGAGAAAGCTCATTTCAATGAAAGATCTGGAGAACTCTCACAGGCAAGGCTTCCCAAAGAGTGGCCAAAAGTTCACATGAAGACAGGCCCATTGAGGTCTACAATGTGAGGTCCTTGTTTGTTTTGACTCTCAACTATGGTTGCCAAGTCTTTCAGAATAAAATAATGTGATATCCTGGCTGAGATTTCCAGTGCTCTGTGGAAAGCAACCCTGGGCCAAGACTCATTTTCCAAGGGCGACTCTCATGCGAGGCCTCCTAAAATCCCAACACAATTCATTGCAATACTTCTCTGAGGTCAGTTCCAGAAATCAATCTCTAAGTGGAATCACACAAGAGTTGAAGCCCAGGTGTAACCAATCATCTCTTCCAACCGCCACACAAGTGATCACATTTAAAACCAAAACACTCCCACCTAGCCCTCATCTTCTTCCATAAAGACACTCATAATAACCTCTGGCTGGAGGTTTACTTGAGAGGCACAGCCCAAGACAGTGTCCAAAAGAAGCTCCCTTACCCCTCATTTGCCTAAAGGCCCGGACTCCCTTCCTGTGAACCAGGAGTGATTAAATATGCCTGCTGTTAATACTGCTTCACTTCTCCAATTTGTGGCCTACTGACTGTGGAGTTTAGATTCTTTATGTGAATTGGAGTTATGAGAAAACCCAAGCACCAATGGGCTAGACTCTACAGAGCTTTGAAGAACTCATTAGACCCAAGGAATCCCTATTCTCACTTGACGGAGGAAGGAACATTACAGAGGAAGGTGAGAGACTTCATGCACAATGACTGCTCTTTTGGCCATTTTCGTTTTGGATGCACACATGGGATCTTTCTTTAGACCCAACAGGTGCTGAGAATCTAAGCCACAGCCTCACACAGAACCAAGAGGCTGATTCAGACTCATCCCATTCCAAAGCAATTAAGCAAAGAGCCCAAGGTGATGCCCATTCATTTCCATCTGAAAACTGTTTTCTTCAGGTTTCACAAAGGGGCGACCTGAGGCAAAGACCTTCCTGACATTCAGGGCAACGGACAAATAGGTAAGCAAAAGACCCAAAGCAGGGTTTCTCCACTGAGACTCTCCTAGTCACACTGATATCTGAGTTTTCTGATATGCTCCCATTCCCTTCAGCTACCCAGTACATAGCCATGTCACAGAGCTTGGAGGTGGTACATAACTTGGAAACAAAATCATGAGCCAATTCTAGAGAGAGGCCAAAATCAGGAAGAATACAGGAACTTAGGAAGATTGTAGGTGTTGTACATCTATAAGGCAAGCCACAGTCCATTCATAAATTAGGGAGGATGAATGCTGAGAAGCTTTCTACTAGACATAACACATCCATTGATGCATTCTCTTTTCTAATATCTACAACCACAGACACAGTGGGATACACAGACATAGAAACACTCGCCTTGTCAAAGGACTTACTAGACACAGTCTATTCCAAACCAAACAAACTGCCTTTCCTACGTATTTTTAGAACATGAGACAAAACCACAAACTCACACCCATACAAACAAAGATACCTCTTTCCCCCAAGTAGGTATGTGACTATCCAGAGAGTCCTCTGACTGGTGGGCCATTTTTTGTTCCCCCGAAATGGCCTGTCCTGTCTAAGATCTGGTCTACTTGGCCAACTCTGTGAAGTTGTCAGGGCCCAGCAGTGAGCCACTACCTGCGTTCTTAGGAAAGGCCGCTCTTCAGAGCTCTCCTGGCATTTGGCCATACTCACATCAGTATTTACCAAGAAAGACGGACTCTGTCCTTGGTAAGTCTAAACAAGTGAGACCACTGGGACTGATACTGGGCCTGCCTCTGGGTGCTTGGCTTCCTGGATTCCAAGTTCAGAGAGTTCCATCACCAAGGAAATTAGGTAAGGTCACTTCCTTCAGAAACTGAATGAGGTCACTGCCTTGGCAACCACTTTGTCCTAACAGTTTCTTCAAACGGTCCTTTGAGATGGAGGCTGCCCCTATTTCCTGTGACAATTTCACAAGTTAGAATGTTATATTAACCATAGGCACTTGGAACAGCTCTCCACACAGGTCTGGTTTGGTTTATCTTCTCTACATTAAAAAGATAGAGGCTGATTCAGACACATCCCTTCGTCCTGACCAGGTTTTTTTTTGCCATGTAATAGGACTTTCACTTTCTCAGGTCCTTCATAGTTCCCTACATCTTCTCCAGGGATCATATCTACATGGACCTTTGAGCTTCTCAGCAGCTGAAAGATTCCCTATATTAATGTATTGTAAGACCAACTCTGTGCCTGCTCTTCTGTAAAGTTAGATTAGGGAACAGTGTATGATTAGGGTTAATAACAGGTTTGATTAGGGTTAGGAATCATTCTGCTGGATGAATAATGGTATTGGTATTCTGTGATATTTAATAATATAGAGGTGAAATATAAGTATGAAAACAGAATTCTAGGTAAGATTTGAAGCCCAGAAGGGCATTGGTCACTTTAGTGGGATACTTACCTTTGAACTATGTTCTGCACAGATGTCTCAAATAAATAGATAAACAATGGCAAAGGACCATGTACCTTGGTTGATTGAATGTCTAAGAGAACATCCAGTCAAAAAGGCATAGTCGATAGGATTAGGAAGATAGTGTTGGTTTAGATAGAAAAGTGAGTATAGGATTTGGACCAAAAGTTCTTTAGCAATAGAGTTTTGGTTAGAGAGTGAATGTAAATGTCAGCACATGTGAAGAGTCGGTCACAGTGATGAACTGGAAAAAATATGTAGGAAAGCAGATATCAATAGAGACATTAGGAAATCAGGCAAAGTATATAGTGAGTGATAGGATTAGACATATTCAACAGGCTTGAGATTGAATATATAATCTTAGGAAGAAACAAATATGTAGTCACCAATAGGATAGACATTTGAGAGCATTAGGCAACCTGGACATGGCTGTTTTTAGTAATCCATGCACACTTTCTATTTAGGATTTGGTACAAACATAAGTGTGACATTTGCTTTTTTTGTGTCCAGAATACTACACTGATAAAATATATATGTAGATCAGATGACATGAGTATTTCTTCCACCATTTCTAGGAGCAATATATTGAAGACATATAAATTAGTATTGGGGGTACAAATAGGTGCACCCTTTTTCTATGAATTTAGAGATAATGCATGACTAAACCATACTGTGAATAAATAGTATCACTGTTTTCAACTTTAAATAATGGATTGAATTGATATCTGAAAATATACAGGAAATTTTATATTTATGTACATACATTCATTCAAACCAGTTATATATCTATTGGTAATATTAGGGTTATAGTTTATCATGAAGTGTGTGTGAGTTTTGCTTCAAATTTGATTATGGAAATTGAAAATAATGTGTTTGGCAAGAAGTCTAATGAAAAGACCAATCAAGACACCTGGAGAAATACATGTGTTCAAAAGCAGGAATTGATTGTAAGTGAAACAATCTGGAGAGTGTGTGTGTGCGTGTGTGTGTGTGTGTATATATATATATATATATATATATATATATATATATATATATATATATATATACACACTCATGCACACACACACACACACACACACACACACACACACACACATATACACAGACATTAAAAAGTAGCACTATATGTCAATTGAAAATCACCAAGAAATATATATCATGCACTGATTCAAATAAATTCATTTTACTGAACATGGATTTATGTATAATGTTGTTCAACTAGGAAGCTCACACATAGGTTGAATTCTCAATTCCAACAGTGTTTAGGAGGAGTGATTCCTTGTCAGAATTTGTATCTGCCAATTCAGCCACCGCACAAGAATGAACGTGTGGTAACAGGTAGGATTCTATATGTGCATATAGAAATACAGGTCCTGAATAGGCATTAAAAACATATGGAGAACTATTTCCAAAAAAATTGACTGGATTTATAACTCCTACCCTATATTATGCAAAAGGGAAGTCCAACTATACACCATGCCTCCTCTGAACTGCTTGTAGTTCTATTCTTTTTGGGTTATTTTTCTCCAACATATTAGGATTAGTATTCAGAATCTAGTAGAGTATGTGTTAATGTCAGGGATTCAGTATTTTGAATGGAAAATTTATCCAATGTGTATGCAAATATGTGCTACACAAAAATCTTCCCACTTTCATCCAGAACAATGCCTTGACATTACCTTCACCCCAAGTAAGACACAATTAGAGGAGAAGTGTTAGAAAATCTGTGAATACTTATCTGGAATGGAATATGATAAGGAGTTCACAACCATGGACGTGGTAGAGGAGTTTCCAAAAGTAAGGGACAGGGTAAACACTCCACAATAATGGAGCTCTGCTGGCCTAATGACTTCTTGAGAAACTGCCTCTGAGTTTGGGCACTTGAAATATATGTTGTTGTCAGGAGCTTTTGCTTTTTTTCTAGTGAGATGATCAAAGCTGGGTCAGCATCTATGTGACCTGGAGGACATAAATTGTAATATTTCAATGAACATGAGGGAAGAGTGCTGGATTCTCTTTTTGTGGGTATACTGTGGCCACTGATGGCTAAGTGTCTCCCTGTGTGGACTGTATAGTCATTTATTGCTCTTCCACTCTCCATTGTGTTTCTTGCTCCTGCACTGGGAGTTTGGTATTTGCTTCACCAAATACATGGAGCTCAACTAGGACACAGTGCTGGTGGGAGTTATGTCACGTGTGGTGGGTCAGGTTCTGCAGGAGAATGCACCAACCAGGTTTCTAACCCACATAGTTTACCCCCTTGAACATACGAAGCTGATTCTGAATATTGCCTTGAAACCTCTCCATATATCAAGATGCCTTTAAATAGAAATTTATGCTGGCTGCACCATGTCAGTCCCAAGCAATTTGGAATCCAATGGTAGATCCTCATTCCCCTACCACAGATGTTTTATCACACATATGCCCACCACTTCTCTAGGCCCCCTACTCAGCAGGATCCAACCTATAGGCTTCTCTGTTCTACACCATTTTCAGGAAACCCAGTCAATCAAGGCACTCTCTGGTATACTCATGATCAGCAACAGGACACCCAAAATTTCTCCAGTGCCACCAGGTCATTGAAATTTCAAAAATTTAATGGTATTTATATAGCCATTTTTCAAGGATGAAATTGGAGGCACTGTGGATTTCAATTCATTTAGGAACCCTTAAATGGTGAGAAAGCTCATTTCAATGAAAGATCTGGAGAACTCTCACAGGCAAGGGTTCCCAAAGAGTGGCCAAAAGGTCATATGAAGACAGGCCCATTGAGGTCTGCATGTGAGGTCCATGTGCGTTTTGACTCTCAATTATGGTTGCCAAGTCTTTCAGAATAAAATCATGTGATATCCTGGCTGAGATTTCCACTCTCTTTGGAAAGCGACCCTGATCGCATTTTCCAAGGGCAATTCTCATGCGAGGCCTCCTAAAATCCCAACACAATTCATGGCAACACTTCTCTGAGGTCCGTTCCAGCACTCAGTCTCTAAGGGGAATCACACCAGTGTTCAGGCCCAAGAGGACCCAGGCATCTCTTCCAACCGCCACACAAATGACCGCAATTAAATCAAAACACTCCAACATGGGCCTCATATTCTTCCATATAGACACTCATCATAACCTCTGGCTGAAAGTTTCCATAAGGGGTGCAGCCCAAGACAGTGTCCAAAATAATCTCTTTTGCCCCTCATTTGCCTAACATCAGGGTGGACTGTACACCCTTCCTTTGAACCAGGAATGATCAAATAGCCCTGCCGTTAATACTGCCCTGCTTCTCCAATTTGAGGCCTACTGACTGTCAGGTATTGATTCTTTCTGTGATTTGGAGTCATGACAAAACCCAAGCCCCTATGGACTATCCACTGTAGGGCTTTGAAGAACTCTTTTGACCCAAAGGATCCCTATTCTCACTTGATGGAAGTCAGGAACAGAAAAGTTCGGACGAACGTCTTAGGAAAAGACCACCAAGAGACTGTCTCATGCCACCGCAAAAGGGTTTATTGTGGGTCCAGCATGCTGGGGCTCAGAGCTCACTTCAGAGGAGCAAAGAACAAAGAGCCCCAGAACAACTTGAGCAGAGTTTATATACATTCTATGGAGAGGGCAGGGTTTTTACATACATCATAGCCTCTTTTAGAAAATCATCTTATACCCCAGCAAAATCAAATAACAACTCTAAAACATGATTAGCACATTCATTGGCGGGAACAGGTCGTGCAGTGGGTGATTGGTCAGCCCTGAGAAGGGGTTAACATTTAAACTGATTGGTTGAAGCCCTGAGATGTATACGTGCAGATCTGCATGGTTTCTGGGAAGGGGTGTTAAGTATCTAGCTGGTCAGGGAAGATTTCAACACACATCTAATAGGAAGATCTGGGAATTGTCTTAAGTGCCACAGGAATTTCAGGTTCTGAGTGCAGCTTGAAAGCTTTACAAAACCTGGTTCTTTACATTTCAATTTCAATATATTTTATTCTTTCATTTCCCACTCCTTTTTCTGACTACTTTTAATCTTAAAAGTAATGTTTCATAATTATTCTGGCGTCTCAAATTCTATTTCTGCCAGTGGAGCATATTTCTGTCTGATTAGCATGAGTTTTACCTACCCAATCTGAGCCTGGAATAAGGAAACTATGCGGTTAAGCAAACAAGGTCCCACAGTTAGCAACACCTTAAGGATGATCAGGGGTCAAGCTAAGTCTGATAGGAGTGTAGTTAACCAGGGGGACTGGGTAAAACATGACTCAAACCACCCTTGTTGAATCTCCCTTTCTCTCTGGCGCTATTCAAGTTATTTTCTTAATTTACTCATGGATTATTTTGCAACTCCAGTAGGGTCAGCATAAAAACAACAGTATTCTCTCAGTGCCGCACAGAGACCCCCTCCCTCATGAAGAGGAAATCTAGTCCTCCCCTGTTCTGTAAAACAAATGCAGAGAGAGAGAGAGGTTAAGGATTCCTGCAGCACTGTGATAGAGGTTTCTAACGTCTTCAAGTCTTGATCTATTGATGTTTCTAATTGGGCCAATTGTTGTGACCCACGGATCATAGCAGCTGTTCCCATAGCCACTCCTGCAGGACCTCCTATCCCCAATAGGATGGCTAGAGTAAGGGACAATGGCTCCCGGTGAAATTGGGTTGTTTGGCCCCCAAGTAGACCTTCGAATGATTCTGCATCATGATAGAGCACCCTGGGGAGTATCTGCACCATTACACAATAATTTACAGAGCTGTCAAATACCTGGGCTGAAAAGCAATGAGTTCTGACTGTGTGGAGTTCAGTACCATAAACATTCCTTTAATTAGTTCCCAGGGGATGGAGTCAGCTGTACTCTGGACTGGGGAAGTAGGCAAAGACGGAAACCGGGAATTATGAGATGGTAGAGGGGTTCTGGTAGATCTAGGCATGGGAGGTTTAGGAGGCTTAATTCCTGGCTTGAGGGGATTGGGCCCTATTGCTGTGGGATTTTCTTTCTTTTTAAGCTGGAGGGTGAACCAGAGACCAAAGTCATAACCGGGGCCATAAATATAGAATTGCATTCCCCACTTATTTCTCATAGGCCATTTTGTTCTGAGGTAGCCCCTTCCTTTGGAAGTGAAAGTTATATTGAGGGGGTAACATAGACTATTCTTTCCACAGCGAGTTTTTGACACCACTTGGCTAGCGGCACATTTCTTGGGATCAATCCAGGTGTCATTTCATCCTACCCAAATCTTGCTGTCTGGGGAGTTTGGGTTCCACCATGCAGCTTCCGTTTTTTCACAACCCAACGATCTAAAATAAAAGTTACTGGGTCCTCCACAGGTTTGGGCCTGTTTGCGACTTTGGAAATCTGCTGGGCACACATAATAGTCTTGACTGGCTAGTTTACACATGAGCTTGGGGAGATGACATCCATAATTCATGGGGTAAAGTGGTCTATGTTGCCCTGGTTTGCATTTGAGTGGGATCTGTGTGGGGTCCTCTATGTCAGGGAGATCCCAGTCAGAGAGGCATATGGGAAGCTGACAAATGTCCGGGGGGAGAGATGGCCACCAATTCCATAAGGGGGCTGTATGTGAAATACACCACCCTACTTGCCCAGTAGGATTTATAACTTGCCATCGTTGCTGAACAGGCTGATGGGGATTAGGACTGCTGATGGTCAGGGGAAGAATCCATAGCCCTACCCACACGACGGACACGCAACTTGAGATGGTTACCAGTCTGTTTCAGTTTCCAGCCGGAGTCTGTACAGGGTGCATGCATGAGATGGGTGGTATGGATCTATGAAGTGATCTCATCCACTTTCACCACTGTGTGTGTTATAAGCAGCACCTGGTATGGTCCTTTCCAGCGGGGTTCCAGGGATGACACCTGATGCCATCTCACATAGATGAACTCTCCCACTTGATATCGATGTGGGGTTCCCTCATCTCCAGGCTGATTAGCAGAGGCCAACTGTTTCCACAGGTATCGCTGGGTGCTGGTTTTGTTCAAGGGCTTTAAGTCTGTCAAGCAAGGGGTGTGAAAGGAATCATTAAGTCTCCTAGTTGGGGTTAGGTCCCTTACTGAAGGAGGGGCACCATACAGAATTTCATAAGGGGTGAGGTTACACAAAGAGGAAGACTTGGTATTTCTTGCACAAAACAGTGCATAACTTAGGAACAGAGTCCAATTTTTCATGACAGTCTCCAAGCTTTATTTCGTTAAGGTCTCTATGATGGTTCTATTCATCCTTTCTACCTGTCCTGAGCTCTGGGGTCTATAAGCACAATGTAACTTCCAATTAATCCCCAGGGTCCTGGCAAATCCCTGTCTTACCTGGGCCATGAATACCGGTCACTTATCCGACCCTATTACCTTAGGCAGGCTGAACCTTGGAAAATGTCTTCTAGGATCTTTTTGACCACCAGCTGAGCCGTTTCTTTCTTCATGGGGAAGGCTTCGACCCATCCTGAAAAAGTATCTACAAAGACTAGGAGACATTTAAGTCCAATCCTTGCTGGCTTTATTTCAGTAAAGCTCACTTCCCAGAATTGTCCTGGTCTGATTCCTCATAAGCGCTTCCCTGAAGTAAGCTTCGATGGGTAAGTATTAACTAATTGGCCAACTTGACAAGCTGTAGTCACCTGCGCAGTTATTTCTTTCCTCTGTGAGTCAGTCAATAATAATTCCTTCCTTTGGTCCTTTATGAGTGCCTATAACTTCTTAGAGTCTAAGTGGGTGAGCTGGTGTATGTCTTTGAGATAAAGGTGGGCTTTTGAAAATTGTGTACTTGGCTCTGTAGGTTCCCAGAGTTCTGTATCTGTCTCCTCAGATGATAAGTTGCCTGAATGTTCCGGTGCGGCCAAGTCTCCTGATTGTTGTTCCCCCCGGTGTGGAAAAAGTGAACAGAGGCACTCCGTTTAGGGCTGCCAATTAGCTTCCTCATCTGCCCTTCTGTTTCCAACCGCCACGGGGTCGTTTCCCTTCTGGTGCCCTGGACAGTGCACTATGCCTAGGTCTGTAGGGCCCTGCACTGCTGAGAGAAGGTGGAGGATCATATCTTTGTTCTTTATTTCTTTATTTCTTTCCCAGCCGAGATTAATAGCTGCCTTTGCTGGTAAATAGCCCCGTGCACATTTGCAGTGGCAAATGCATAGCGGCTATCAGTGTATATGGTGGCCCTTTTGCCTGTTGCTAGTACCAATGCTTTCGTAAGGGCAATCAGTTCTGCCTTTTGGACTGATGTCTCTTCTGTGAGACCAGAGAAACAGATGACATTAGTTTTGCTAACTACTGCTGCTCCAGCCCACCACGTACCATCTTGGAGGAAGCTGCTCTCGTTCGTAAACCATACGACTTCAGGGTGAGGCAGTGGCTGGATCCTTCAAGTCTCGTCCTATACTGGTTTCTCTGCCTCTTTTTGGGCCACTCTTTGTCCAAGTTTTCTTTTTCTTTACAGTAGGCACATTGACCTGAGGCCAGGGGCAGCCTTTGGCATGGGTCCATGTATCCCTTCATGTCTCCGTGCTTTTTAACTTCTGGTCTATTTGCTGCTCTGACCAAAACCTTAGCCAATGATTTAGTCTGCCTTTTGCTCCTTTCATCCTCGTTTTGTTCCCTTTCCTACTCTCTCATCTGTTCCCATTCCTCCTCAGTTTCTCTCTTATAATATACTTTCTCAGTTTCTCTGACTAAATCTCTTAAGGTCATATCTTGTAATCCATCTAGACGTTGTAACTTTCTCTTAATATCTAGGGCAGCCTGCTGGATAAAGGCCATTGCAACAGAGGCTTTTTTGTCCTCTGCCTGAGGATCAAAAGGAGTATATTTTCTATTTGCTTCCATAATTCTCTCCAGAATCATAGAGGGAGACTCATTAGGACCTTGGATTATCTCTCTTACCATGGCCAAATTAGTCGGCCCTCTGGCGGCCACTCGGAGCCCCGCTATTAGAGCCCGGTGATAAGTGGACAAATGCTACCAACCTTCAAAGGTGTTGGGGTCCCAGTTTTGTCGGTTCATGGGCCCATAAGGACGAAGAGGGAGCATCACAGTGGCTTCTAAGTTTTCTATTTTCCGTAGCTGGCGGGTTTCTTCAGGTGGCTCAGCTTCCACCAGAAAAGGAGGGGCTGCTGCTGCTGCGGAGAAGTCCCTTGGAGGGCTTGGGTCTGGCCCAATTGCCTCTAGTGGCGGAGAGGCTGAGTCAGTGGTGGGAGAATCATCTGGAATGTGTTGGCGGTTGGGGAGCGAGGGTAGAGGATAAGGAGGGGGAGAATTGTCCAGTCTTGTGACTCAGGAAGAATTGGGGGGAAGATGGGGAGGGAACGGAAGGTTTGAATGATAGGATCCTGGGGAAGGGGTATATGGCTGTTGATCTGGGTGGCCACGTGGTCCCGGCTGAAAGACAATATCTCTGACTTTTCGGATTAGAGGGAAGTAGAAGGATCCTTCTGCGGGCCACCCGACTTTGAGGATGGGCCATTCTGAAGCACAGAGAGTCTGCCAGGTCTGACATTTAACTGAAAAATAATGATTCTGGGCCCTTGAGCGGACATCAGTCCAATGATCAAGGGTCAGCGACAGAAGCATGAAAGTGCTTTGTCCCATAATGGGAGTTACTCAAAAAGAGACAGTGAAGACACAAACGCAACACAGACAAAGACAAACAGTAAACGTTTAACATGGGTCCAAGACAAATATTAGAACTCAGTAACTGGCAAAACCTGATGGGTTAGACAATAAAGACAGACAGTAAACACAACATGAGTTCGGGACAATGAACAAAACTGTGTAGCCAGCAAAACCTGATGGGCTGGCAAACCGAATCCTGAAGCAAAATATAACCGAGTTGAGGAAACTAATATTCCTTGATTTCCCTCATCCTCTGGAGTGTCCCCCAGGGACGTGGCCAGTAGCTCTGTGACACGTCTGCCAGCCACCGTCAGAGAGAGCTAATGCTCTTCACCGACAGCCACTTTGCCAAGCCCTCACCTGAAACCCGAAACCAGAAAGAGGCGCCTTTCTTACCCTGAGAGGAGTCCCTTGGGGTCTTTCGTCCGCTGCGCCGGATATCTCACCTGGGGCCTCCAGATGAAAAGGTGGGGGCGAACATCGGAGGAAAAGACCACCAACAGGCTTTCTCATGCAACACCAAAGGGTTTATTGGGGGTATAGCGTGCTGGAGCTCAGGGCTCACTTCAGAGGAGCAAAGAACAAAGAGCCCTAAGAACCACTCGAGCGGAGTTTATATACATTCTTTAGAGAGGGTAGGGACTTTACACACATCATAGCCTCCTTTAGCAAATCATCATATTCCATGGGAAAATCAAATAACAACTCTAAAACATGATTAGCATATTCAGTGGCGGGAACAGGTTGGGCAGGGGGTGATTGGTCAGCCCTAAGAAGGGGTATACATTTAAATTGATTGGTGGATGCACTGTGGTGTATACGTGGTGAGCTGCATGGTTTCTGGGGAGGGGCTGTTAAGTAACTAGGTCCTCAGGGAAGATTTCAACACACATCTAATGTGCAAATCCGGGAATTGTCTTAACTGCCACAGGAATTTCAGGTGCTGAGTGCAGCTAGGAAACTTTACAAAACCTGGTTCTTTACATTTCAATTTCAATTTCTTTTATTCTTTCAGAACCTTACAGAGGAAGGCGAGAGAGTTCATCGACAATTACTGCTATTTTGGCTATATTGGTTTTGGATGCACACATGGGATCTTTCTTTAGATCCATCTGGTGCTGATAATCTAAGCCATAGCCTCAAACAGGGCCAAGAGGCTGATTAAAACATATCCATTTCCAAAGCAATTACTACTCTGAGGTCAGTTACAGAACTCAGTCTCTTAGGAGAATCACGCCAGTGTTAAAGCCCAGGTGAACACAGTCATCTCATCCAAAAGCCACACAAGTTACCACAATTAAAATCAAAACAATCCCACATGGCCCTCATCTACTTCCATATAGTCACTCATCATAACCTCTGGCTGGAGGTTTCCTTAAATGGCACAGCCCAATAGAGTGTCCATAATAAGCTCCCTTCCACTCATTTGCCTAAATTCAGGGTGGCCTGGACACCCTTCCTGTGAACCAGGATTGATCACATAGTTCTGCCATTAATACTGCTCTGTTTCTGCAATTTGAGGCCTACTGACTGTCAGGTATAGATTCCTTATGTGATTTGGAGTCATTATTAAACCCAAGCACCATTGCAGGGATTGGAAGAACTCATTTGACCCAGAAAATCCCAATACTCCCTTGATGGAGGTCAAGAACCAAACAGAGGAAGGCAAGAGACTTCATCCACAATGACTGATTTTTTGCCATTTTGGTTTTGGATGCACACATTGGATCTTTCTTTAGATCCATCCGATGCTGATAATCTAAGCCACAGCCTCACACAGGGCCAAGAGGCTGATTCAGAGACATTCCTTTCCAAAGTAATTAAGCAAAGAGCCACAGGTGATGCCCATTCATTTCCATTTTAAAACTGTTTTCTTCAGGCTTCACAAAGGGTGGCCTGAGGCAAAGACCTTCCTGACATTCAGGGCAACAGAACAATAGGTAAGCAAAAGGGCCAAAGCAGGGTTTCTCCACTGAGACTTTCCTGGTCACACTGATATCTGAGTTTTCTGAGATGCTTGCCATTCCCTTCAGCTATGGATTACATGGCCATGTCACAGAGTTTGGAGGTGGTACATATTTTGGACACAAAACCATGAGCCTATTCTGGAGAGTGGCCAGAATTCAGTAAGAAAACAGGAACTTAGGAAGACAGTACATGTTGTCCATCGATAAGGCAACCTGCAATCCATTCCTAAAATGGGTAGGATGAATGCTGGTAAGCTTTCTACTAGACAGGACACATCCATTGATTCATTCTCTTTTCTAATGTCTACAACCACGGACACAGTGGGATACA
The DNA here is from genome assembly GCF_048772815.1 of Callospermophilus lateralis. Lineage (NCBI taxonomy): Eukaryota > Metazoa > Chordata > Mammalia > Rodentia > Sciuridae > Callospermophilus > Callospermophilus lateralis. Next base: position 443,012 of record NW_027511047.1, on the reverse strand, counting down.
CAGACATAGAAACACTCGCCTTGTCAAAAGACTTTCTAGAAACATTCCACTCCAAACCAAGCAAGCCGCCTTCCCTACCTATTCTCAGAATATAAGACAAAACCACAAACTCACACCCACACTGAAAAAGGCACCTCCTTCCCCAAAGTAAGTCTGTGACTATCCAGAGTGTCCTCTGAATGGTGGGCTATACTATGTTCCCCAGAAATGTCCTGTCCTTTCTCAGATCTGGTCTCCTTGGCCAACTCTGTGAAATATCAGGAGCCCGCAGTGAGCCACTTCTTGCTTTCTCTGGAAAGGCCAGTCTTCAAACTTTCCTGGCATTTGGCCATCCTCACATCAGTAGGTACCAAGAAAGACTGACTCTGTCCTTGGTAAATTTAAACAAGTGATCCCACTGTACTGGGAATTGGACTGGTTCTGGATGCCTGACTTCCTGGATCCCAAGTTCACAGAGTTCCATCACCAAGGAAGTGAGGTGAGGTCACTTCCTTCAGGAACTGAATGTGGTGACTGCCTTAGCAACCACTTTTTCCGAACAGTTGCTTCCATACTTCCTCTGACACTTTCACAAGTTAGATAGGTATCTCAACCATAGGAACCCAGGAACAGCTCTCCACAAAGGCCTTGGTTGGTCCATCTTTTCTACATTAAGGAGAGAGGGTGAATGAGACACAACCCTTCATCCTTACCAGGTTGTTTTCCATGGAATATGACTTTTGCTCTCTCACGTCCTTCATAGTTGCCTACATGTTCTCCAGGGATCATTTCTGCATGGACCTTTGAGGTTTTCAGCAGGTGGAAGATCCACTACATTCCTGTATTGTAAGACCAACTCTGTCCCTGCTGTTCTGTAATGTTAGATTGAGGGAACAGTGTATGGTTAGGGTTAATAACATGTGTGATTTGGGTTAGGAATCATTCTGCTGGATGAATAATGGTATTGGGAACCTGCAATATGTATGAGAATATATAGGTGAAATATATGTATGAAAACACAAATCTAGGTAAGATTTGAAGCCCAAAAGAGCATTGGGCCCTTGATTGGAATACTTAGCTTTGAATTAGGTTGTGCACAGATGTGTCAGATTAATCAATATACAATGGCATAGGACCTTGTACCTTCGATGATTGAATGTCGAAGAGAACATCCAGTCAAAAAGGGATAGTCGGAAGTGAAAGGTTTATAAAATAGGTATTTGTCACTTCCTGGGAAGAATTTTGCGTTTATTCTGAGCATAATGTAGTTGTAAAAAAAAATGATTAAATTAAAAAGACACCTTGAAGAGCGTCAATGAGAGAGTGAGAGGACCAAAAAAAGTGGTTTGAGTCTTGGTTCACCTAGTCCCCCTGTTTTACTACTTTTTTATCAACCCTGGCCTGTCCGATAATAATCTCCATATTATTGCTAACTATAAAACCCTGTTTGCTCAACCGTGTAATTTCTTTTCTCTAAGCTCAAATTGGACAAGTTAAACTTATGGTAATACCCCACTAGCAGACATAGAATGTGACACCCCCCAATGATCACTTTTATGATTAAAAGTAGCTAGAAGAAGAAGTGGGGAATGAAAGATTAATAAAATATGTACTTGTCACTTTTTTTTTTCTGTATGCTTAACAAAACACTGTTGAAATCTTGAGAACTGTTTGCTAATCTTGTTCCCAGAATGTCCTGTCCCCAAATGCCAAACTGCAGAATGTACTCCCTCACCCGGTTGAATGCAAACCACCCACTCTCCCTCACCCATCAATAAACTTCGCTCCCTGCCCTCCCCAAAGAAAGTATATAAGCTCTGCTTAACCTCTTCTCAGGGCTCTCTGCTCTATTCAAGTGAGCTCGGACCCCCTGCATGCTGACCCCCTATAAACCCTTTGCTGTTGCATGAGATAGTCTTTTGGTGGTCTCTTCCTCCGAAGCTCGCCCAATGTTTACTTTGATGATTGGGTGTAGAAAAGAACATTCAGTCAAAAAGGGATAGTCGGTAGGATTAGGAAGATAGTTGTTAGGTTTAGGAAGAAGAGTGAGTATAGGTTTTGGAAAAAAATATTCTTTATCAATAGGGTTTTGTTTAGAGTGTGAATGTAAATGTTAGCCCATGTGAAGAGTCAGTCAAAATAGTGAACCGGAGAAAATATGTAGGAAAACAGATATCAATAGAGATATTACGAAATAAGGCAAAGTATAAAGTGCGTGATAGGATTAGACATTTTCAATAGGGTTGAATTTGAATATATGATCTTAGGAGAAACCAATATGTAGTCACTAATTGGATTGATATTTGAGAGCATTAGGCAGCCTGGACATGGCTGTGTTTAGTAATCCATGTTCATTTTCAATATAGGCTTTGGTACAATAATAAGTGTGAACCTTGCATTTTGTGTCCAGAATATTACTGTGATAAAATGTATATGTAGATCAGGTGACATGAGTAATTTTTCCATCATTTCTGGGAGCAATATTTTGAAGATTAATAAGTTAATATTGGGGGTACAAAGACGTGTACCTTGTGTCTACGAATATAGAGCTAATGCATGAATAGACCATACTGTTAATAAATAATATAACTGGTTCCACTTTATATAATGCATTGGATTCATATCTTAAAATATATAAGAAATCTTATATTGATATACATACATTCATTCCAACTAGTTATACATCTAATGGTAAAATTAAGGTTTTGGTTTATCATGAAAAGTGTGTGAGTTTTTCTTCAAAAGTGATTATGGAAATCAAAAATAATGTGTTTGGAAAGAAGTCTCATGAAAAGACCAGTCAAGAACCATGAAAAAATACATGTGTTCTGAAGCAGGAAGTGATTGAAAGTGAAACAAATGCCTCTAAATTAGCGAACTTGTGGATGAAATATATATCCTATTATGTGCATAAACTGAAGAAATAGTAATGTACCAGTTTTGAATAAAAATGAACGTCAAAATACACATCATGTCCCATTTGAATCAATTTGCATTGATGTTAACCTGGGTCAGTTACTGTATTAATTTTAGGATTTGTAGGCACCATTCACTGAAGATAGTTTTCAGTACTAGGAAACAAATACGTATTTCAGGTGGATGAATATTTCTGAAGATAATCTTGTGAAAAGTTGATTATAAATTCACATATATGAATATGAATGAATTTAGGAAATGTATAATAAGACACATGTATTTCATATTTTGAAAAATCTGGAAAGTTTGTATATATATATATATATATATATATACACACACACACATGCACACAGACATTAAAAAGTAGCAATATATATGGCAATTGAAATTCACCATGAAATATATATCATCCACAGTTTCAAAAATATTCATTTTACTGAACATGGATTTATGTATAATGTTGTTAAACTAGGAAGCTCACAGAGAGTTCGAATTTTAACTTCCAACAGCATTTAGGAGAAGTGATCTCTTCTCACAATGTGTATCTGCCAAGTCAACCACTTCACAAGAATGTACGTGTTGTACCTTGTAGGATTCTATATGTGCATATAAAAATACATGTGCAAATAGGCTACAGAGAAAGGGAGACAGGAATTCACATATTTGTTAACTTTAAAAACACATGGAGAACAATTTCAACAAAAGTTGACTAGATTTATAACTCCTACACTACATAATGCAAAAGGCAAATTCAACTATACACCATGCCTCCTCTGAACTGCTTGTATTTCTATTCTGTTTGGATTATTATTCTCCATCATATTAGGATAAGTAGTCAGAGTCTAGTAGGCTATGGGTTAGTGTCAGGGATTCAGTATTTCGAATGGAAAATTGGAAAAGGTATCCAATGTGTATGTAATTATGTGCTATGAAAAATCTTCCCACTCTTATCCAGAACAATGCCTTGACATTACCTTTGCCCCAAGTAAGACACAATTACAGGAGAAGAGTTCGAAAATCTGTGTGTATATATATATATATATATATATATATATATATATATATATATATATATATATGGAATGCAATATGCTCAGTTGTTCACAAAGTTGGAGGTGGTAGATGAGTTTACAAAAGTAACGAACAGGGTAAACCCTCCACAAAAATGGAGCTTTGCTGGCCTAAAGACTTCTTGAGAAACTGCCTCTGAGGTTGGGAACTTGAAATATATGTTGTTGTCAGGAGCTTCATCTTCATTTGTGGTGAGACAATTAAAGCTGGATCTGCATCTATGTGACCTGAAGGATCTTGTTTCTTATTTTCCAATGAACATGAGACAGCAGTGCTGAATTCTCTCTTTGTAGGTAAACTGTGGCCACTGGGGGCTATGTGTCTCCCTGTGAGGACTCTGAAACCATTTGGTCATCCTCCAATTTTCGTGGTGTTTCTTGCTGCTGCACTGGGAGTTTGGTATTTGCTTCGTGAAATACAAAGATTTCAACTGGGACACAGTGCTAGAGGGAGTTCTGTCATGTGTGGTGTGTCAGGGTCTGCAAGAGAATGCACCAACCAGGCCTCTATCCCACATAGCTTGCCCCCTTGACCATAGCAACCTGATTCTGAACATTGCCCTGAAAACTCTCCATATAACAAGATGCATTTACATATAAGGGTTTGCTGGCTACACTATGTCAGTCACAAGCTATTTGGAAGCCAATGGCAGGTCCACATGACTCCACCACAGATGTTTTATCACACACCTGCACACCACTACTCTAGGCCCACTACTCAGGAGGCTTCAACTTACTGGCATCACTGTTCTTCAACATTTTCATGAAACCCAGTAAATCAAGGCACTGTATTGTATACTCATGATCAGCAACAGGACATCCAAAGTTTCTCCAGTGCCACCAGGTCATGGGAATTTCAAAAATTTGATGGTATTCATCTAGCCATTTTTCAAGGATGAAGTCGGAGGCACTGTGGGTTTCAATTCATTCAGGAACCACTAAATGGTGAGGAAGTTCATTTCAATGAATTCTCTGGACAACACTCACAGGAAAGGCTTCCCAAAGAGTGGCCAAAAGGTCACATGAAGCCAGGCCCATTGAACTGTACAATGTGAGGTCCATGTGTGTTTTGACTCTCAACTATGGCTGCCATGTTTTTCATAATAAAATCATGTGATATCCTGGCTGAGATTCCCAGTGCTCTGTGGAAAACCAACCTGGGACTAGATTTCAGATTCCAAGCGTGAATCTCATGCGTGGCCTCCTAAAATCCCAAATCAATTCATGGCAATACTACTCTGAGGTCAGTTCCAGAACTCAGTCTATAAGGGGAATCACCCAAGAGTGAAGCCCTGGTGGACCGAGTCATCTCTTCCAACTGCCACAAAAATGACCACAATTATAACCAAAACACTCCCACATGGCCCTCATTTTCTTCCATATAGACATTCATCATAACTTCTGGCAAGAGGTTTCCATAAGTGGCGCAGCTCAAGACAGTGTCCAATATAAGCTTCCTTGTCCCTCATTTGCATAAAGTAAGTGTGGCCTGGACACTCTTCCTGTCAACCAGGAGTGATCAAATAGGCCTGCCATTAATACTGCTCTGCTTCTACTATTTGAGGCCTACTGACTGTCAGGTATAAATTCTTTATGTGGTTTGTAGTCATGAGAAAACACTAGCACATCTGCAGGGCTTTGAAGAACTCATTTTACCCAAGGGTCCATAATCACACTTGATGGAGGTCAGGAACCTAACAGAGGAAGGTGAGAGACTTCATCCACAATGACTGATCTTTTTGAATTTTGGTTATGGATGCACACATGGGATCTTTCTTTAGATCCATCAGGTGCTGACAATCTAAGCCCCAGCTTCACCGAGAGCCAAGAGGCTGATTCAGACACATCCATTTCCAAAGAAATTAAGCAAAGAGCCACAGGTGATGCCCACTCATTTCCATTTGAATACTGTTTTCTTCAGGCTTCACAAAAAGGTGGCCTGAGCCAAAGACTTTCCTTACATTTAGGGCAACAGAAAAATAGGTAAGAAAATGACCCAAAGCAGGGTTTCTCCACTGAGACTTTCCTGGTCACAATGATATCTGAGTTTTCTGACATGCTCCCCTTCCCTTCAGCTCTCCAGTACATGGCCATGTGACAGAGCTTGGAGGTGCCACATAGCTTGGACACAAAACCGTGAGCCTATTCTGGAGAGTGTCCAGAATTCAGGAAGAAAACAGGAACTTAGAAAGATAGTAGGTTTTGCCCATTGATAAGGCTAGCCGCAATCCATTCATAAATTGGCAGTATGAATGCTGGGAAGCTTTCTACTAGACAGAACACATCCATGGATGCATTCTTTTTCTAATACCAAGACCACAAACAGAGTGGGATACACAGTAATAGAAACACTCACCTTGTCAGAGGACATACTAGATAAAGTCCTCTCCAAACCAAACAAGTCGCCTTTCCTACATATTCTCAAACTCACACCCACACTCAAAAAGGCAGCACCTTCCCCAAAGTAGGTCTGTGACTATCCGGAGTGTCCTATGATGGGTGGGATATACTATATTTCCACGAAATGCACTGTGCTGTCTCAGTTCTGGTCTCCTTGGCCAACTCTGTGAAGTTGTCAGAAGTCACTGGTGATCCACTACCTGCTTTCTCAGGAAAGGCCCCTCTTCTTAGCTTTCCTGGCATTTGGCCATCCTCACATAACTAGGAACCAAGAAAGACTGACTCTGTCCTTGGTTTACCCAAACAAGTGAGACCACTGGAACTGGGACTGGAACTGGCTGTGGTCTCCTGGCTTCCTGAATCCCAAGTTTAGAGAGTTCCATTACCAAGGAAGTTATGTGAGGTAACTTCCTTCAGGAAGTGAATGAAGTCACTGCCTTGGCAAACACTTTGTCCTAACAGTTGCTTCCAAGGGTCCCATGAGATGGAGGGTGCACCTACTTCCTGTGACATTTTCACAAGTTAGAATGATATATCAACCATAGGCACCTGGGAACAGCTCTCCACACAGGCTTGGTTTGGTCCATCTTCTCTACATTAAGAAGAGAGATGCTGATTCAGACACATCCCTTCACCCTGACCAGGTTGTTTACGATGGAAGTTGACTCTTCCTCCCTCAGGTCCTTCATTGCTGCCTACATCTTCTCCATGGATTATTTCTGTATTGACCTTTGAGGTTCTCAGCAGGTGGAAGATCCCCTACACTCCTGATTGTAAGACCAACTCTGTCCCTGCTTTTCTGTAAAGTTAGATTGAGGGAACAGTGTATGGTTAGGGTAATAACAGGTTTGATTTGGGTTAGGAATCATTCTGCATGATGAATAATGGCAATGGGAACCTGTGATATTTACAAGAATATATAGGTGAAATATAAGTATGAATACAGAAGTCTAGGTAAGATTTGAAGCCCAGAAGAGCATTGGGTCCATGATTGGGATACTTAGCTTTGAAATACCTTCTGCACAGATGTCTCAGATAAATCGATAAAAAATGGCATAGGACCTTCTAAATTGGATGATCAAATGTAGAAGAAAACATCCACTTAAAAAGGGTAGTTGGTAGGATTTTAAAAATAGTCAGTAGGTTTAGGAAGAAGAGTGAGTATAGGATTTGCTCCAAAAGTTCTTTAGCAATAGGGTTTCTGGTAGAGAATGAATGTAAATGTCAGCACATGTGATGAGTCAGTTACAATGATTAACTGGGGAAAATATATAGGGAAGCAGATATCAATAGAGACAGGAAGAAATCAAGCAAAGTATAAATTGAGTGATAGGATTAGACATTTTCAGCATGGTAGATGTTGAATATACAATCTTAGAAAGAAACAAATATTTAGCAACAATAGGATTGACATTTGAGAGCATTAGGCAATCTGGACTTGGATGTTTTTAGTAATCCATGCTCACTTTCCATTTAGGCTTTGGTACAATCATAAGTGTGAACTTTGCATTTTGTGTCCAGAATATTACTGTGATAAAGTGTATATGTAGATCAGGTGACATGAGTATTTCTTCCACCAATTATGTGGTCAATATTTTGAAGATGTATAAATTAGTATTGGGTGTACAAATAGGTCTACACTGTGTCTACAAATATTGATAAAATGAATGAATAGACAATACTGTGAATAAATAATATAACTGGTTCCAACTTTAAATTATGGATTGAATTGATATCTTAAAATATACAGGAAATCTTATATTGATATACATACATTCATTACAACCATTTATAGATCTAATGGTAATATTAGGGTTATGATTTGTCATGAAGAGTGTGTGAGGTTTGCTTCAACATTATTATTGAAATCTAAAATGAAAAGTATTCTCATGAAAAGACCAGTCAAAAAACATGGAGGAATATATGTGTACTGAAGCAGGAAGTGATAGAAAGTGAAACAAATGCCTATAAATTTGCAAACTTGTGAATGAAATATTTATCCTATGATGTGCATAAACTGAAGAAATAGTAATGTAACATTGTTGAATAAAAATGAACGTCATAATACACATCATGTACCATAGTAATCTACTTGCATTGATGTTAAAGTGGGTCAGTTACTGTAGAAAAATTAGGACTTCTATGCACCATTCACTGAATTTAGATTTCAGTACTTAGGAAACAATATGTATTTGAGGTGGATGAATATTTCTGAGAATAATTTTGTGAACATTTGATTATAAATCCACATACATGAATATGAATGCATTTAGGGATTGTTTAATAAGACACATATATTTTATATTCTGAAAAATCTGGAGAGTGTGTGTGTATATACACACACACACACACACACACACACGCACACGCACAGACATTAAAAGGTAGCAATATATATGCGAATTGAAATTTATCATGAAATATATATCATTCACAGATCCAAAAATATTCATTTTACTGAACATGGATTTATGTATTATCTTGTTCAACTAGGAAGCTCACCCATAGTTTTAATTTTCAGTTCCAACAACGTTCAGGAGGAGTGATCTCTTTTGACAATTTGTATCTGCCAAGTCTGCCACCTCACAAAAGTGTACATGTGTTACCAGGTAGGATTCTATATGTGCATACAAAAATACATGTGCTGAATAGGATACAGATAAAGGGCGACAGGAATTCACGTATTTGTTATCTTTAAAACACACGGAGAACTACTTCAATTTAATATTGACTTGATTTATAACACCTACCCTTTATCATACAAAAGGTAAGTCCAGCTATACACCATGCCTCCTCTGAACTGCTTGTATTTCTATTCTGTTTTGGTTATTTTGCTCCATCAATTTAGGATTGCCACAGTCTGGCTGGGCACAATTCAGGAGCCACTTGTCAAAAGCTAACTTTATTTTTAGAACCACACACGCCAAAAAATAGCTCCTCCGGAAAAACACTCAGAGCACAACTGCCACCACAGGCTTCCCACAAGCTCTCAAACTCCTCAATCCTCCTTCTCTTGAGGTCGATTGGCTGGGTTGTTTGAGCAGAGCCAAAAAAGTCCCCCAAGAAGCAGCTCCATAATTTGAAAGGGTGGGGAAAAATCCCAATGGGCATCACCGCAGAGGAGCCAATCAGCTAGATGTTGCTGAGGCCGCTGTGAGCCAACCATCAGCTGCCAGTCTGAAAGTTTGCTTTGGCCCCTTGGGCTGTGGCTCTCAACATCTAACCCTCTCTGTTTAAACAACAAGCATGTGGCTTAGGGACCGTGCCTGCCTTAGGTTGTCCAATAGTACATGTGGTCCTTACCCATTATCGAATGAGCTGACCTCAAGGTGTCAGCCTCCTGTCTTAGATTGGTACCATTGTAATTGGATCTTACCCATCACTGACTACAGGTCCAGTATACATCCACAGCTGTGGAGAGGTCTTTGTACCAGGGGCGGGTGAGGTTCTTTGCCTCATCTCTGTTGGCACCCAAATTTTAGCTGAACGACCATAACAAGCAGAAGGGAGGAAGATACACCAAGGCAATTGATGGCTCTTTTTGAAAAAATTGTACCACCGATGACATCATCAGAGAAATACCCCAACACTACCACAAGTCGCTGCACCAACAGATAGTTCACAATGCATGCAGGTGAGTTCACAATGCATACAAGTGATACATAGTCCAGGCAAGTTCTGCAAGCAGTTCAGTGATGGCTATTGCAGAAGCTGTAGATTGGTTTTATCTTTGTCTTCACATGCACTGGGATGAAGTTAGAAATTCTGGCAACAATGCCTAAAGAAAGAATTATGTAACATTCCAAAAGGCACTGAAAGAAAACAATTTTCTTAACAATTTACATTGTCTCAAAGAGAATTATTAAATATAATGCAAAGAAAAGGTGGATCCAACATGGCGGCGGGCAGAGAGGCTGCGCTTTTAATGCACTCACAGTGATGGGGTCATAAAGTCACAAGGATAACTCTTGGATTCTGCCAACGGAGATTCTCCTAGCAAAATTCCACTGAAGGGAGACCGCTCGGGAGCTACTATAATTTTTTTGAAGCGTCTGTGTGACCCGGACGAGCGGGACCCTGCCACTAGACGCAGAGCTCGAGATTCACCAGCCACAGTCCGCGCACCGCGGGCACAGCTGCAGATCCATCCACCCGCCCGCAGCCAAAGTGACTGGGTCCTGCTAGACGCTGAGACACAGCTTGGCAGGAAGAAGTCTTTAGCCAAGCCTCCACGCGCCAGGAGCTGAGGCGAACCGGGCCGGGCCAGTCCCACCCCTCCCCTCGGTCAATCCGGCAAGAAGCCTGGGGCCCGCCATAGCAGAGAGTTGACGTCATCGGAGTTCGGCTGGCGAAATTCCTTCCCAGCAGAATGCACTTTAGCAGGTGCGTGACTCCCCATACTGATACAAGCAGCCAGGAAACTTCATTGACTTCTCAGGGGTCATGTCCGTAGGGAAGCAGAGGGGAGCCCAGACCCCAAGGCCCCCATATCACCAGCGGTGACCCCTAAGGTCTTAGCCGCCAGTTTACCACAGCACTGGGGCTTAAAAGGGACACTCGGTGGGCCTGCAAGTGTAACTAGATCTCTGTAGAATCACTTCTGGGAAACAGGACCTGGCTGGCAGGCTGACAGGAGGAAGGGGGTTAAGAGCTGGAGAAGTGAAATGGCTCTGGACTTACAAGTCTGAGAAACCCCCAGAAGACGCAGTACAGGGATAGCTCTCGGCAGGTAGAGAGCAGACACTCCGCTTGGAAGGCACAGCTCTGCCTACTGGAAGAGAAGAAGGTGGATCTCTAAGACTTTAATTTTTTTTGTTGTTGTTGTTGTTGCTGTTGTTATTTTTTTCTCTCCTTCTTCTCTCCCTGTTCCTTTCCCCCCTTTTCCTTCTCTCTTTCTATCCCATTTCAAGTTTTATTGTTCTTTTCATTCCCCTCTAATCTATCTCTCCCTCTATCATTTTTTCTTTTTAAGAGCACCTTCATTCTCCTACTGCCCAACTCTCATCCCAAGCATTACATCTTCCATTGTGTGTAATTGTCTAAATGCAAATAGGTGAATGTCTCGAGGCTGTCTATAAGACTCCTAAATACCTAGCTACTACCAACACCCTGATCCAATTGCCTGGTAGTATCCACCTTCAGTGGAGCAATCTTCTAAAGTAGCCAAGTCATACTAACCATTGTACCACCAGAGCACCCAACCTAAACATATAGTCCTAAGAACAAACAGCAAATCATTATATGCATACAGAACCTAGAAGCCTTATATGAATTGAATGAATCAGCTTTAAAGTACAACAAAGCCCAAAATTTCTAGGCATAATCTCCCACCACAAAAGAGAGACAACAGAGATATACAAAGCCAAAACAAATGTATAGGAGAAAGCAGTTACAAAGCAGTCAAACAGAGCTGGAAAGCAACGTGAACAATATGAAAAAACAAGGGAAAAAAGGGTTACGAAAAATGCAGTACAATCTAAATATACAGGAGGACCTAGAAGAATCAGAAATATGGACAGGGAAAGAAATCAAGGCATTCCTAATTCAGATGGAATGGAATATTAGAGAAGACATGAGACAGCAAATACAAGCATTGAAAGTATATTTTAAAGAGGAACTAACCACACAAACTAAATCCACAAAGAATGAGCTTTATCAGGAGATAGAGGTGTTAAAAATAATCAAGTTGTAATCATAGAAATGCAAGAAACCGTAAATCAGATTAAAAGTGCTAATGAGAATATTACAAACAGACTAGATCAAGTAGAAGTCAGAACATCAGATAATGAAGACAAAGTATATCAACTTGAAAAGAATATAGTCAACACAGAAAAGATGCTGAAATCAAACATATAACACAAAACACAAGTGTGCACACATAATATAATAAATACAACACATGACATAATATTAAAGGCCTTATGACTTTTTACAGGTGAAATCTCCATTGCAATGTCTAAAAACTCTATTGTCCAAAAATAGAACTGATCAGCAAAACATTAACCTAGGTCTGTATGAGCTAAAAAAAAAAACAAAATAAAACTTCATGATATGAGAAAGGGCAATAATAAAATAGATGTTGAAAAAAACATTCTGGTTCTGTCACAGATGTAAGAACAGCCAAACTGGAGTTCTGGATATCAGCTCTTATTGATTTGAGCCAAATCATCTTATTTTTGGTCTGTAGAAATCTCTTTAGTTAATCTCTCTGGAATCCAAATTGGCTACTCTTCTCCCTGTAGAAACACAAAAACAGACCCCGGACTCCAGACAATTACTGGGTCAGGACCTTTCCATTGTTCTGTTAGAATATCCTTCCAAAGTACCTTGGGCTTATGTACATTATTTGGACATATATGCCTTTCTGCAGCACTAAGCCCTGATGAACCCAAATTTAAAAAGTTTAGAGTAAAAGGGTTATTTTTCAGTTTATCTTTGGGGAATATATACCCCTTCCCAATTCCTTCTTTTTGCTTTAATATGTATGTTTTAATAGTTTGATGTGATCTTTCAACTATGCCTTGTCCCTGTGGATTGTATGGGATTCCTGTTATATGAGTAATGCCAAATGATGAGAAAAATTGTTTAAAAGAGGTAGAAAGATAACCAGGGGCATTATCTGTTTTTAATTCTTTTGGAATGCCCACAGTGGCAAAATTTTGTAAGCAATGAGCTATAACATCTTTAGTTTTTTTCTCCAGCAAGAAGGGAGACCATCAAAAATCCAGAAGAAGTATCAACTGTAACATGCAAATATTTTAATTTTCCAAATTCTGGCAAGTTTGTGACGTTCATCTGCCAAATATGGTTAGGTATCAATCCTCTAGGATTGACTCCAAGATTAACTTGTGGTAAAAAGGTCACACAATTTTGACATTGTTTTATTATTTGTCTAGCTTGTTCCTTAGTTATTTTGAAATGCTTTTGTAAAGTATTAGCATTGACATGGAACTTTTTATAAAAATTTATAGCTACTTCTAGTGTAGAGAAAATATGTATGTATGTCATGTGTTGTTTTATCTACTAAATAATTGCCCAAACTAAGGGCTCCAGGCATTCCTGTATGTGTCCTGAAATGTCCTATAAAGAACGGATCTTTCCTGTCCCAGATTAGACTTTGTATAGTGGAAAGCAAAGAGAAAAGAGTAGAGGAAGGGGAAATCCTTCCACCTTCAAGTGATACTATAGCAATAACTATATACTGATTATCAGAAAATAAATTAATTACAGATGCTTTAAGCATCACAAAAACTTGTAATACTGCATTAAGCTCTACATTTTGAGCTAATTGTTTTCGTACTAAAAATGTAAAAGTTTGATCAGGTGTAACTATTACTGCTGTACCATTATTTGACCCATCAGTGAATATATTTGTAGCATTTATAATAGGTGTTTTTCTTCTCATTTTTGGAAAAATTACATGATGTGATGACCAAAAAGACAATAAAGGATTAGATGGTAAGTGGTTATCAAATGAAACATTAGATTTGCACATGATTATTGCCCAAGTATTTAACTAATTATCTAACTCATCAATTTGATTCATAGTATATGGAGTAATAATTTTATTGTAAGACATTCCAATCAGTCCCTTTGCTGCTTTTATTCCTTTGAGTATTAATTGTCCTAAAGCCTCAGTATACCTAGTAAGAATAGTGTTAGGAGAACAAGATAAATGTATTCATAATAATGGACCTTCTTGCCAAAAATACTTCTGTAGGAATATTTTTTTGGTGGTAGTACAATAAATAATAAAGGCATTCTTAAATCAATTCTATCCAAATGAATATTTTCCATACATTTTTCAATGATTTTTAATGCCTTTCTTGCTTCAGGTGTTAACATTCGGGGTGCATTTGGATCTGATAGACCTTTTAGGATATCAAATAAAGGTTCAAACTCTCCTGTTGGTATACCTAGATAAGGCCTTATCCAATTTATGTCTCCTAATAACTTTTGAAAGTCATTAAGTGATTTGAGTTGATCTATTCGTATTTGAATTTTTGGTGGATGGACCATGATTGAGGATAAAAGAACTTCTAAATAATTAATTGAAAAATTTAATTGTACTTTATCTATTGCTATCTCTAGTTTATAATTTTTTAATAAGTTTGTAAGTGTGGCATAACATTCTAGCAATGCGTTTTTAGCTTTCTGTGCTAACAATACACCATCCATATAGTGAAATATTTGTAGTTCAGGATTTTGATTTCTAAGTGGCTGGATTATTTTGTTAACATAAATTTGACACATAGTTGGACTGTTAGCCATCCCTTGAGGGAGTACTTTCCATTTGGATCTCTGATCAGGACCTTCATGATTCAGTGCAGGGATAGTAAATGCAAACCATGGACTATCCTCAGGATGAATTGCAATTGAATAAAAACAATCTTTAATATCTATAATTAAAACATACCAGGTTTTTGGCAAAGCAGAACATTGAGGACTTCCCAAATGAGCAGGTCGCATAATAACCGTCTCATTATTAATGGCTCTTAAATCTTGCAATAATCTCCATTTACCAGATTTCTTTTTGATGACAAAAATGGGAGTATTATGGGGAGATACAGACGGTTGTATGTGTCCTTCTGCTAATTGTTGTTTTACCAGGTCATGGGTTGCTTGTACCTTTTCTTTAGTCAGGGGCCACTGAGGAACCCATACTGGTATTTCTGATTTCCAAGTAGTTTTTATTGTCTTAGTGGCCCTTTCTTAAAATCCAACCCATGTCTGTCTGTCCTTTGATCTATTTGTATTGGGGCTGCTATACCTTGTTCTTGTTTTTCTAATCTTTTTCCTTTCCTAAAACCTTGTCTAACCATAATTGTGGGTACATTTTGATTGATGTTATTTGTTAATGTCAAACCTAATCGATCTAGGACATCTCATGCCCATAAATTTATGGGAAGATGATCCATACATATGGCTCTTTAGTTCCTTCACATCCTTCAGGATCCTTCCAATCTAATACCATTGCTCTTCTATGGGGATTAGTCACCAATCCTAGGCCTTGAAGCATTTGAGTGTATTGTTGCAATGGCCACTGTTTTGACGAGAGATGATGCTAAGTTCTTGATGAGAGATGATGCTAAGTTCTGCATCTGTATCCAATAGCCCATTAAATTCATGTCCTTGAATATTTAGTTTTAGCATGGGGCGAGAATCTAAATTTAAAGAAACATAGCCCAATCTAAATTTAAAGAAACATAGCCTAATCCCTTGGAACCTCTTTCTACAGCATGACTGAAAAATTTATCATGTAGGCTTGGTATTATTAGTAACTGTGCTATTCTGTCTCTTGGTGAAATTACAGATATACCCTTTGGAGAACTGGCTATAATTTTTAATTCACCTTCTATGGTCTACAAGCACGGACACAGAGAGATACACAGACATAGAAACAGTTGCCTTGCCAAAGGACTTACTAGACACAGTTCACCCCAAACCAAACATTCTGCTTTTCCTACCTATTGTCAGAACATGATACAAAACCACAAACTCACACCCATACCCACAAGTCACCTCCTTCCCCAAAGTAGGGTTGTGACTATCCAGAGTTTCCTCTGACTGGTGCGCCATAATATTTTCCCACGAAATGGCCGGTACTGTCTCAGATCTGGTCTCCTTGGCCAACTCTGTGAAGTTTTCAGGAGCCAGCTATTTCCTGCTTTCTCAGGAAAGGCTCCACTTCAGAGCTCTCCTGGCATTTGGCCATCCTCACATCAGTATGTACCAAGAAAGACTGACACTGTCCTTAGTAAATCCAAACAATGAGCCCACTGGGACTGAGACTGGGACTGGCTCTGTGTCCCGGGCTTCCAGTTCAGAGAGTTCCATCACCAAGTAAGTGAGGTAGGTCACTGCTGGCTTGTGGGAAGCCGGTGATGGCAGTTGGGTTCTGAAGGTTTTCCTCATCAGCTGTTTTGTTTGGCATGTGTGGTTCTTAAAATAAAGTTCGTTTCTTTTGTCAAGTGGCTTCTGAATTTTGCCCAGCCAGACTGTGGCATTTGGAGGGCCGCAAGGGGAATGAGTGAGGGTAAGTGATAAGGTATACTGCTCACCTCTGAAGGCAGCGCGAGAGGATGGGATGCCATTTTAAAATTCCTCTTTTGTTTTGCTTCACTTTTGTTTTAAGTTGCCTGTCCCTGGAGATGGGTAAGATGGAAGAAAAACCACTCACATCTGAGGAACTGATTGAGAGAAAAAAGAGATGGACATTTCAGGAGGATAGAAAAGCTATTATAATGATTTTCTGTTGTTCCACTTTTGTTTCATTCTGGTTCAGTTTTGTTTGGCGATATCTTCTTGGGTTGTATTATAGTTATAGTAGAAATATTCAAGTAGAAGAGAAGGTCTCTCAAGCTAGTCAGACAGAGATAAAAATTCAATTAAAAGAGAAGGTCTCTCTAGCTAGTTAGACAGAGGAAAAAAACAGTTGATTGATCCTGATAATGTGTCTGAATCAGCCTCTTGGACCTGTGTGAGGCTGTGGCTTAGATTCTCATCACCTGATGGATCATTCCGTGTGTGAATCCGTACCCAAAATGGCCAAATGAGCAGTCCCTGTGGATGAAGTCTCTTGCCTTCCTCTGTAAGGCTACTGACCTCCATCAAGTGAGAATACGCATCCTTTGTGTCAAATGAGTTCTTCAAAGCCCTGGAGAGTCTAGCACATAGGTTCTTTGGTTTTCTCATGACTCCAATTCACATAAAAATATCTATACCTGACAGTCAGTAGGCCTCAAATTGGAGAAGCAGAGGTGTATTAAGGGCAGGCCTATTTGATCACACCTGGTTCAAAGGAAGGGTGTCCAGGCCACCATGACTTTAGGCAATGAGGGGCAAGAGAGCTTATTTTGGACACTGTCTTGGACTTCGCCACTCATGTAAACCTCCAGACAGAACATAGTATGAGAGTGTATATATGGAAGAAGATGAGGACCATGTGGGAGTGTTTTGGTTTTAATTGTGGTCATTTGTGTGGTAGTTGGAAGATATGACTGGGTACACCTGGGCTGAACTCTGGTGTGATTCCCCTTAAAGACTGAGTTCTGGAACTGACTTAGAGAAGTGTTATCATGAAATATGTTGGGATTTCAGTTGGTCACGCATGAGAGTCGCCCTTGGAAACCGAGATCTAGGCTCAGGTTTGCTTTCCACAGAGCACTGGGAATCTCAGCCAGGATATCACATGGTTTTATTCTGAAAGACATGGCAGCCATATTTGAGAGTCAAAACACAAATGGACCTCACATTGTAGACAGCAATAGCCCTGGCTTCCTGTGAAATTTTGGCCACTCTTTGGAAGCCTTGCCTGTGAGATTTCTCCAGAGCTTTCATTGAAATGAGCTTCCTCACCATTTAATTGTTCCTGAATGAAGTTAAACACACAGTGCCTCCAACATCATTCTTGAAAAATGGCTAGATAAATACCATGAAATTTTTGAAATTCCCATGACCATGAAAATGGTGTAGAACAGAGATGCCAGTAAGCTGGAGCCTGATGTGAAGTGGGCCTAGAAAAGTCGTGTGCAGGTGTGTGATAAAATATCTGTGGTGGGGCCATGTGGTTCTGCCATTGGCTTCCAAATGGCTTGTGACTGACATGGTGCACCCAACAGACCCTTCTATGTAAAGGCATCTTGTTATATGGAGAGTTTTCAGGGCAATGTTCAGAATCAGATTGGTATGGTCAAGGATGGCATTGAAGCCTGGTTGGTGCATTATCCTGCAGACCCTGACACACCACACGTGACAGAACTCCCTTTAGCACTGTGTCCCAGTTGAACTCCTTGTATTTTGTTAAGCAAATACCAAACTCACATTGCAGCAGCAAGAAACACATCGACAAGTGGAGGATTGCCGCATGGCTTTACAGTCCACACGGAAAGATTTTCCCCCCAGTGGCCACAGTTTACCTACAAAGAGAGAATTCAGCACTGCTGCCTCATGTTCATTAGAAAATAAGAAACCATGTCCTCCAGGTCACTTAGATACATACCTAGCTTTGATGGTCTCTCTACAAAAAAAGCTAAAACTCCTGACAACAACAAATATTTCAAGTGCCCAAACTCAGAGGCAGTTTCACCAGAAGTCTTTAGTCCAGCAGAGCTCCATTTTGGTGGAGTATTTACCTGTCCCTTACTTTTGGAAACTCCTCTGCCACCTTCAAGGTTGTGAACTCCTGAGCATATTACATTCCAGATATGTATTCACAGATTTTCTAACTCTTCCACTCTAATTGTGTTTTCCTTGGGGTGAAGGTAAAGTCAAGGCATTGTTCTGGATTATAGTGCGAAGATTTTTGTGAAGCACATATTTACATACACATTGGATTCATTTTCCTATTTTCTATTCAAAATGCTGAATGCCTGACACTAACCCATACCCTACTAGACTCTGACTACTAATTCTAATATGATGGAGAAAAATAACCCAAACCGAATAGAAATACAAGCAGTTTAGACGAGGCATAGTGTATTGCTGGACTTGCCTTTTGCATTATACAGGGTAGGACTTATAAATCTAGTCAATATTTTGTTGAAATAGCTCTCCATGTGTTTTTAAAGTTAACAAATAGATGAATTCCTTTGTGCATTTCTCTGTAGTGAATTCAGCACATGTAATTTCATATGCACATATTGAATCATACCTGTTATCACATGTACATTCTTGTGAGGTGGCTGACTTTGCAGATACAAATTGGGAGAAGAGATCACTCCACCTAAACACAGTTGGAACTGAAAATTCAACCTATGGGTGAGCTTCATAGATGAACAACATGATAAATAAAATCATGTTCAGTATAATGAATATTTTTGGATCAGTGGATGATATACATTTCATGATGAATTTCGATTTCCATATATATTGCTACTTTTTAATGTCTGTGTGTGTGTGTATGTGTGTGTGTGTGTGTGTATACACTCTCCAAGTTTTTCATAATATTAACTATATGGGTCTTAATGTACACTCCCTAAATTCATTCGTATTCATGTATGTGGATTTATAATCAAATATTCAAGAGATTATTCTCAGAAATATTCATCCACCTAAAATACATATTTGTTTCCTAGAACTAAAAACTAACTTCTGTGAATGGTGCATACGAATCCTAATATTTCTACAGTAACTGACCCAGTTTAACACCAATGCAAGTAGATATTTATGGAACGTGATGTGGATTTTGATGTTCATTTTTAGTCAACACTTGTACATTACTATTTCTTCAGTTTATGCACATCATAAGATATATATTTCATACACAAGTTAGCAAATTTATAGGCATTTGTTTCACTTTCAATAACTTCATTCTTCAGAACACATGTATTCCTCCATGTTTTTTGACAAGACTTTTCATGAGACTTCTTTCTGAACACATTATATTCGATTTCCATAATCACTTTTGAAGCAAAACTCACACACTCTTCATGATGAAATATCACCCTAATATTACCATTAGAAGTATAACTGGTTGGAATGAATGATTTAATATCAATATAAGATTTTCTGTATATTTTCAGATATCAACTCAGTCCATTATTTAAAGCGGACCAATTATATTATTTATTCACAGTATGGTCTATTCTTGCATTATCTCTATATTCTTAGACAGATACTACACCACATTCTACCCCCAATACTCATTTATACGTCTTCAAAATATTGTTCCCAGAAATGGTGGAAGAAATACTCATGTCACCTGATCTACATATACATTTTATCACAGTAATATTCTGGAAAATAAACCAAAGGTCACACTTATGATTGTACAAAAGCCTAAATTTAAAGTGAGCATGGATTTCTAAAAACATCCATGTCCAGGTTGCCTAATTCTCTCAAATGTCAATCCAATTGTTGACTACATACTTGTTTCTTTCTAAGATTATATATTCAAACTCAACCCTGTTGAAAATGTCTAATCCTATCACTCACTTTAAACTTTGCCTGATATCCTAATGTCTCTATTGATATAGGCTTTCCTTCATAATTTCCCAGTTCATCATTTTGACTGTTCATTTGTGCTGACATTTACATTCACTCTCTACCTGAAACCCAATTGCTAAATAACTTTTGGTCCAAATCCTATACTCACTCTTCTTTCTGAATCTACTGACTATCTCCCAAATCCTACTGACTATCCTTTTTTGAATGGATGTTCTCTTCGACATTCAATCATTCAAGGTACAAGGTCCGATGCCATTGTGTATTGATTTATCTGCGACATCTGTGCAGGACATAATTCAAAGCTAAGTCTCCCAATCAAGGGCCCAATCCCTTTCTGGGATTCAAATATTACTTAGATTTCTGTTTTCATACATATATTTCACCTCTATATTTTTATAAATATTGCAGATTTCCAATACCATTATTCATCCAGCAAAATGATTCCTAACCCAAATCGAACAAGTAATTAACCCAAACCATATACTATTCCCTCATTCTAACTTTATAAAAGAGCAGGGAAAGTCTTGGTCTTACAATATAGGAATGTAGGGGATATATCACCTGCTGAAAACCTCAAAAATCCATGCAGAAATAATCCCTGGAGAAGATGTAGGCAGCTATTAAGGACCTGAGAGAGCAAAAGTCATCTTCCATGGAAAACAACCCTGTCTGGAGATGGGTTGTTTCTGACTCAGTGTCTCTGTTCCTAATGTACAGAAGATGGACCAATCCAGGCCTGTGTGGAGAGCTGTTCACGGGTGCCTATGGGTGATATACTATTCTAACTGGTGAGAGTGTCATGGGAAATAGGGACAGCATCTATCTCATGGGACCCTTGAAAGCAACTGTTAGGAAAAAGTGGTTGCAAAGGCAGTGACCTCATTCAGTTCCTGAAGGAAGTGACCTCATCTCTATTCCTTGGTGATGGAACTCTCTGAACTTGTGATCCAGGAATCCAGGCACCCAGAGCCAGTCCTAGTCCCAGTCCCAGTGGGCTCACTTGTTTGGATATTCCAAGGACAGAGTCAGTCTTTCTTGGTATCTATTGATGTGAAAATGGCCAAATGCCAGGAAAGCTTTGAAGACTGGCCTTTCCAGAGAAAGCAAGTAGTGGCTTACCACAGGCTCCTGACAATTTCACAGAGTTGGCCAAAGAGACAAGATCTGAGACAGGACAGGCCATTTTGGAGGTACATAGTAAGGCTCACCAGTGAGAGTACACTCCGAATAGTCACAGACCTACTTGGGGGAAGGCGATGCCTTTGTGGTTTTTGTTGTGTCTGTGGTTTTATCTCATGTTCTGAGAAAAGGTAAGAAAGGTGGTCTGTTTGGTTTGGAGTGAACCGTTTCTAGTAAGTGATTGGACAAGGCAAGTGTTTCCATGTCTGTGTATCCCAATGTGTCTGTTGTTGTAGACATTAGAAAAGAGAATGCATCAATGTATGGGTCCTGTCTAGTAGAAAGCTTCCCAGCATCAATCCTGCCCAATTTATGAATGGACTGTGGCTTGCATTATCGAAGGGCAACACCTACAAACTTCCTTAGTTCCTGTTTTCTTCCTGAATTCTGGCTACACTCAAGAATAGGCTCATGGTTTTGTGTTCAAGATATTTACCACCTCCAAGCTCTGTGATATGGCCATGTACTGGATAGCTGAAGGGAATGGCGAGCATCTCAGAAAACTCAGATATCAGTGTGACCAGTAAAGTCTCAGTGGAGAAACCCTGCTATGGGCCTTTTGCTTACCTATTGTTCTTTTGCCCTGAATGTCAGGAAGGGCTTTGCCTCACGCCACACATTTGTGAAACCTGAAGAAACCAGTTTTCAAATGGAAATGAGTGGGCATCACCTGTGGCTCTTTGCTTAACTGCTTTGGAAAGGGATGTGTCTTAATCAGTCTCTTGGCCCTGTGTGAGGCTGTGGCTTAGATTACCAACACCTGGTGGATGTAAAGAAAGATCCCATGTGTGCATACAAAATCAAAATGGCAAAAATTGCAGTCATTGTAGATGAAGTCTCTCGCCTTTCTCTGTAAGGTTCCTGACCTCCATCAAGTGGGAATAGGGATCCTTTGGGTCAAATGAATTCTTCAAAACCATGCAGAGGCTAGTCCATAGGTGCTTCGGTTTTTTCTTGACTCCATTTCACATAAAGAATCTAAATGCCAAAGTCAGAATGCCTCAAATTGGAGAAGTGGAAAAGTATTAATGGTTCACAAGAAGGGTGTCCAGGCCACCGTGACTTTAGTCATATATATAAATATATATATATATATATATATATATATATATATATATATATATATATATATACTCTCCAGATTTTTCAAAATATGAAATATGTGTCTTATTTTACACTCACCAAATTCATTCATATTCATATACGTAAATTTATAATCAACTTTCCAAAGATTATTCTTAGAAATATTCATTCACCTGAAAAACATATTTCTTTCCTATACTGAAAAGTAACTTCAGTGAATGATGCACACAAATCCTAATATTTCTACAGTACCTGACCCAGTTTAACATCAATGCAAGTAGATTCCAATCGGACATGATGTGTATTTTGACGTTCATTTTTATTCAACACTGGTAGATTACTATTTCTTCAATTAATGCACATCATAGGATATATATTTCATCCACAAGTTAGAAAATTTATAGGCATTTGTTTCACTATCAATCACTTCCTGCTTCAGAGCACATGCATTCCTCCATGTTTCTTGACTGGTCTTTTCATGAGAAAAGGGATGGACAAGGCAAGGTAAGGCAACTAAGATAGCACCGAAGACACGGAAACAGTCCTATTTGGTTACAACCGGATTTAGAGGGCATTGCTTCTGTTGTAATCATTTAATCCCCTGCACCCCAAGTTTAAATTGTTTCAGAATTTTGTACCCAACATGTAAGGGAGGGGCTCAGAAGTTCACAGTCTGCAGAAGTTCATAAAAAGCAGTTTTTGTTTCTGTTTTTTTTTCTCTGTTCTGGGCAAGTTAACATTTTAAGGACACCGGGAATGGGGCAGAGCTATTTTCTTCTCTTTTTTTTTTCTCTCTGCCAGCTGTTACCATGAAGCCCAGTTGGTAACTTCTTTATCTTAGAAATGTAGCCATCTCTGTGAAGCCCCACCTCAAGCTCAGAGGCCTTGTTTACATATTGCCAGCATTGTGACTGACTCTTTCCAAACACATTATTTTTGATTTCCATAATTACTTTTGTAGCAAAACTAACATATCTTCATGATAAACCGTAACCCTAATATTAATATTAGATGTATCATTGGTTGGAATGAATGATTGTATATCAATATAAGATTTCTTATATATTTTCAGATATCTATTCAATCTGTTATTTAATATGGAACCAGTTATATTATTTATTCACTTATGGTCTATTCATGCATTATCTCTATATTCAATGACACAGTGTATATCCTTTTGTACCCCCAATACCCATTTATATGTCTTCAAAATATTGCTCCCAGAAATAGTGGAAGAAACACTCATGTCACCACATCTACATATACATTTTATTACAGTAGTATTCTGGAGACAAATGTAAAAGTCACACTTGTGATTGTACCAAAGCCTAAATGAAAAGTGAGCATGGATTACAAAAAACATCCATGTCAAAGTTGCCTAATGCTCTCAAATGTCAATCCTATTGGTGACTATATATTTGTGATTATATATTCTAACTCAATTCTGTTGAAAATGACTAATTGTATCACTCACTTTATACTTTGTCTGATTTTGTAATGTCTTTATTGATATCTGCTTTCCTACATATTTTCCCCACTTCATTATTGTGACTGTTCACATGTGCTGACATTTACATTCACTCTCTAACCGAACCCCTATTGCTAAAGATATTGTTTTCCAAATCCTATACTCACTCTTCTTCCTTAACCTACCGACTATCTTCTTAATCTTACCGACTATCCCTTTATGACTGGATTTTCTCTTCTACATTCAAACATCCAAGTAATGTTCCTGCAAGCGTTGGAGGAAGAGATCACCAAGAGAGTGTCTCATGCAACAGCAAGGGGTTAATTGGGGGTCCAGCAAGCTGGAGCTCAGAGCTCACATGAATAGAGCAGAGAGCCCTGAGAACACCTTAAGCAGAGCTTATATACTTTCCTTGGAGAGGGCAGGGACGGAAATTTATTGATGGGTCAGAGCGAGTGGGCGGTTAGTGTGAAAGTGGGTGAGGGAATACATTCTGCAGTTTGGCAGTTGGGGACAGCACAATCTGGGAACAAGATTACAAACATTTCTCAAGATTTCAACAGTGTTTTGTTAAGCATACAGAAAAACAGGAAGTTACAAGTACCTTTTTTATTAACCTTTCATTCCGCACTTCTTCTTCTTGCTACTTTTAATCATAAAAGTGATTATTGGGGCGTGTCACATTCTATGTCTGCTAGTGGGGTATTACCATCAGTTTAACTTGTCCAATTTGAGCTTGGAGTAAAGAAATTACATGGTTGAGCAAACAGGGTTTTATTGTTAGAAATAATATGAGGATTATTATTGGACAGGCCAGGGTTGATAAAAGCGTAGATAACCAGGGGGACTGTGTGAACCAAGACTCAAACCACCCTTTTTGGGCCTCTCTCTCTCATTGACGCTTTTCAAGGCATCCTTTTATTTTACTCATAGGTTTTTTTTACAACCTCAGTATGGTCGGCATCAGAACAACATTCTTATATCAATGCAGCACAAAGGCCCCCTTCTCTCATGAAGAGGAGGTCCAACCCTCAACTGGTGTGTAAAACAAATTCAGATACAGATGTTAAAGATTCCTGCAAAGCTGTGATGGAGGTTTCTAATATCTTTAAGTTTTGGTCTCTTGCTGCTTCTATTTGGGTCATTTGTTGTGTACCATGGAGCAGGGCAGTGGTTCCTGTGATTACCCCTGCCGCAACTCCAATTCCTAATATGATGGCTAAAGTGAGGGATATATGTTCCCAGTGGAACCGGGTTGTATGCCCCCCTGTTTGACTTCAAATGAACCTGGGTCATTATAGAGCAATCTGGGACACATCTTCACCATTACACAATTAATCAAATCTGTTGACCATTTCATGAAAACATAAACAATGTTTAAGTATATAGAATTATACTGTTGTAGGGACGGACAAGGCACGGCACTTAAGATAGCACCAAAGACAGGGAAACAGTCCTATTTGGTTGCAACCGGATTCAGAGGGCATTGCTTCTGTTGTAATCAATTAACTCCCTGAACCCCAAGTTTAGGTAGTTTCAGAATTTTGTACCCAACATGAAAGATAAGAGACTCAGAAGTTCACAGTCTGCAGAAATTCAAAAAAAGAAGCTTTTTTTTTCTGTTTTCTCCTCTATTGTGGTCAAGTTAACTTTTCAAGGACACCTGGGAGGCAGAGAGCTTTTTTTTTTTCCTTTTCTTTTATCCCCCTGCCAACTGTTACCATGGAGCCCAGTTTGTAACTTTTTATCTTAGAAATGTAGCCATCCCTGTGAAGCCCCAGCTCAAGGCCAGAGGCCTTTTTCACACATTCTGTGAAAAACTATTAAGGGGGTGTCTAGCTTAGAAGTGCTGATTTTTCCAGCCAGTAGCCAAGTAGAACAGGGCAACAGAAAAAGAGGAAGTTAATCTACACTGAACTCATTTATAGAGACTCTTTTGCTGAAAGTCCTAAAGTCAGCCATGGTGAAGACTTCTGGAGAAGTTCAGTGAAGATTTTTCTGTGGGCCTGGTACAGATGGGGAAGACGGGGAAGGCGGGGGGTGAGAGCAGCTCCGTGGATCTGAGAATAAGGAAGGAGAAATGTAAAAGAATAATGGGAAAGGGTTTTGGGATTTTTCTAGCAACATAAATTGAGCAGTAGAACCGGTAGAGCAGAAAGGAAGACAGGAGTGAGTATCCCAAAAAGCCTGTGAGGGACTTTAAATTCTTAGTAACCTGTTTTCAGTGATGACAAAGCAACTTTAAAGGCCATTTTCATTACATCTTCGATAGGGGTCTGAGGGTTCTCCTAAGCTGGTTTGAGCTTTGGGTTAGGAGGTAAGAGGATCTGGTGGGACCCGGTGTGGGCACTGACAGGAAAAGAGAGAAGTGAGTGGGTGGATGGGTACCTCAGTACCTGCTACCTCAGCAAGGGGGCAATGCTCTGAGAACCGGCAGAGGTTTCGGTTTCTGATCTAGTAATTGGAGAAGAGAAATCAGGTTTGCTGAGGTGGGACTGACAGCAGAGAGTATGGAGCAGAAGGCTGAGTTTGAGGAACTATTGGAGAAGCATAGTTCAGGATGTGAGCGAAAGAGGAAAAAGGCCTTCACATAGGGGAATTTCCTTTCACCCTTTTGAGCACTTGCAGAAGTTAAAAAGGTCACACAGAATTTGAGGATCTAGAGACTCCTCTGGGGGCCATCAGTTTGGGTTGTCTAAGTGGTAATATGGCCAATGCTGTCTACTGAATTTGATGAGGATTTTGGGTTCCACCAGGTAGCCCCTGTATGCTCAAATCCCCATGACTTACAGAAGAAGTCGGCTTTTCCCCCACACAGCCATGGCGGTTTGTGGCTTTGATAGTCTGCCGGGCAAACATACTAATATAGGCTAGCCAACCTGCATCTGGCTTGCCTGTCCCTACAACCATAATGTTTGTTTCCATTATCTATGGTACGGAAAGGATTTAATGGAATTTTAATGGGATCCTCTTCATCAGGGATATTCTAATAGGAAAGACTTATAGCCAGCTGACAAATGTCTGGGTGGAGAGATGGCCACCAGGTCCCTAAGGGGGCTGTATGCAAGATAGACCATACTTCTTGTCTAGTAGGATTTGTGATCAGCCATCGCTGCTGAAGGGGCTGATGAGCGTTAGGACTACGGGTGGCCAAGGAGAGAGTCTATAGCCTTACCCATGTGGCGAATATGCAATTTGAAAGGGTTAACAGTCTTTTCCAGTTTTCAGCCAGAGTCTGGACATGGCATAGGCTTGAGATGAGAGGCATGGATGCAGGATGTGATTCCCTCTACTTTTACTGCTGTAGGTGCTATAAGTAGCACCTGGAATGTTCCTTTCCAGTGGGGTTCCAGGGATGACACCTGATGTCATCTTATTCAGAGGAAGTCTCTTTCTTGATATCAACGTGGATTCCCCTCGTCCCCAGGTTGGAAGCCAGTAGCCACCTGTTTCTACAGGTATAGCTGAGTTCTTAAAAGAGATTTAAGTCTGTCAAGCAAGGGTGTGTGGAAGGGATCCTTAGGTCTTAGAGTAGGGGTTAGGTCTCTTAGTGGAGGAGGGGCCCCATAGAGAATTTCATAGGGGGTGAGGTTACACAAAGAAACAAAGGGAGTATTTCTTGCATGAAACAGTGCATAAGGCAGGAGCATAGTCTAATCTTTTATGCCGGTCTCTAAGCTTAATTTCGTTAAGGTCTCTTTAATGGTTCTATTTATTTTTTTTATGTGTCCTGAGCTCTGGGGTCTATAAGCGCAATGTAAATTCCAATTAATCCCTAGGGTCCTGGCTAACCCCTGATTTTCCTGGCCCATGAAGGCTGTTCAATTATCAGACCATGTTACATTAGGCAGGACGTGTCTTTGATAAATATCTTTCAGGATCTTCTTGACCACAATTTGTGCCCATTTTCTTTTCTTTCTTTCTTTCTTTTTTTTTTTTCTTTGGTGGGAAAGGCTTCAATCCATCCTGAAAATGTATCTACAAAGAATAGGAGATATTTAAGTCCATACCTTGCTGGCTTAATTGCAGTAACGTCCACTTCCCAGAATTGTCCTGGTCTGGTTCCTCATAGGTGCTTTCCTGCAGGAAGCTTGGAAGGGTAAGCATTAACCAATTGACAGAACTGACAGGCTTTTGTTACCCATTCAATTATTTCCTTTCACTGTGAGTGAGTTAGTCTAAAACTCTGTTCTTGATCCTACAGTAATGCCTGCAGTTTTTTTGAACCAAGTTGATTGAGTTGATGTACATTTTTAACGTAGTGTAGGGCTGTCTGAAATTGCAGCCTGGGCTCAGTGAAGTTGAGGAGTTCAGTGTCAGTGTTCTTAGATGTTATCAAAAGCTTGCTGGTGCTCAAGGGTCCATTGGAATTGGGCATTCTCATTTAACAGCGGGTATAAAGGAGGAGCCAAAAACACAAACCCAGGTCCATAACCTGCTAAAGCCAGCAGTCCCAAGAAACTCTCTATGTTGTCTCCTGTTAAATGGGGGTGGTATCTGCACAACGGTTTGTTTCCTGGGCTCAGTGAGCCATCATTTACCGCGCCTAAGGGAATACCCCAGGAAGATTACTTCTTGCAGGCAAATTTGGGCCTTTATGTCCGAAGCTCTCTACCCGAGTTGAGCAAGCTCAGATAATAGTGCTTGGGTCTCAGACTCACAGTTTTCTTTGGTGTTGGCTGCCAGTAGCTGGACATCCACATATTGAAGCAGAATGACTTCGGGGTGCGTAGTTCTGAAGTTGTTGAGATGTCTGTGAAGGGCTTCATCAAAGAGAGTGGGGGAGTTTTTGAACCCCTGTGGGAGTCTAGTCCAAGTTAGTTGACAAGACGTTCCGGTTTCTGGGTCTATCTACTCGAAAGCAAACAGCAACTGATTATCTTTATGCAGAGGCAAGCAAAAGAAAGCATCTTTTAAGTACAGAACAGTATACCATTTTCACTCGGCCACAGCAAAGAAGTTATTGGGGGTCCAGCATGCTGGGGCTCAGAGCTCACTTGAATAGATCAGAGAGCCCTGAGAACAGCTTTAACAGAGCTTATATACTTTTCTTGGAGAGGGCAGAAAGGGAAATTTATTGATGGGTCAGGGCGAGTGTGCGGTTTGCGTGCACCCGGGTGAGGGAGTATATTCTGCAGTTTGGCAGTTGGGGACAGCACATTCTGGGAACAAAATTAGCAAACAGTTCTCAAGATTTCAAC
This sequence comes from Callospermophilus lateralis, assembly GCF_048772815.1. Lineage (NCBI taxonomy): Eukaryota > Metazoa > Chordata > Mammalia > Rodentia > Sciuridae > Callospermophilus > Callospermophilus lateralis. Next base: position 413,766 of record NW_027511047.1, on the reverse strand, counting down.
AGTGGTTTGTTAAGCATACAGAAAAACAGGAACTGACAAGTGCCTATTTAATTAACCTTTCACCAAAGCAAAATGGAAAGTGAGCATGGATTACTAAAAGCAACCATGTCCAGGTTGCCTAATGCTCTCAAATGTCAAACCTATTGGAGGCAACATATGTCTTTTTTCCTAAGATTATATATTCAACTTCAACCATGTTGAAAATGTCTAACCCTATTACATTATACTTTGCCTGATTTCCTAATGTCTCTATTGATATCTGCTTTCCTACATATTTTCCCCAGTTCATCATTGTGACTGACTCTTCATATGTGCTCATATTTACGTTCACTCTCTACCCAAAACCCTATTGCTAATGAAACTTTCGTCCAAATCCTATATTCACTCTTTTTTCTAAACCTACTGACTACCTTCCTAATCCTGCCGACTATTCCTTTTTGACTGGATGTTCTCTAGGACATTTAATCATCCAAGGTACAAGGTCCTCTGCCATTGCACATCAATTTATCTGAGATATCTGTGCAGAACATAATTCAAAGCTAAGTATCTCACTAAAGGGCCCAATGCCCTTCAGGGCTTCAAATCGTACCTAGATTTCAGGTTTCCTACTTATATTTCACCTATATATTCTTGTGAATATCGCAGGTTCCCAATACCATTATTCATCCCACAGAATGTTTCCTAACCCAAATAGAATATGTTATTAACCCTAACCATACACTGTTCCCTCAATCTAACTTCACAAAAGAGCAGGGACAGAGTTGGTCTTACAATTCAGGAATGTAGGGGATCTTCCACCTGCTGAGAACCTCAAAGTTTGATGCAGAAATGATCCCTAGAGAAGATGTAGCAGCTATGAAGGACCTGAGAGAGCAAAAGTCATCTTCCATGGCAAACCACCTTTTCAGGATGAAGTGATGTGTCTGAATCAGCCTCTCTCCTACTGATATAAAGAAGATGGACCAAACCAACCCTTTGTGGAGAGCTTCTCCTGGGTGTCTACGGTTGATATACCATTCTAACTTCTGAAAGTGTCACAGGAAGTAGGGGCAGCCTCCATCTCAACGTACCCTTGGAAACAAGTGTTAGGACAAAGTGGTTGCCAAGGCAGTGACCTCATTCCCTTCCTGTTGGAATTGACCTACCTCACTTCTTTGGTGATGTAACTCTCTGAAGTTGGGATCCAGGAAGCCAGGGACACAGAGCCAGTCCCAGTCCCATTCCCAGTGGACTTACTTGTTTGGATTTACCAAAGAGAGAGTCTGTCTCTCTTGGTACCTAAAAGTTTGAGGATGACAAAATGCAAGTAGAGCTCTGAAGATTGGCCTTTAATGAGAAAGCAGGTAGTGGTCAGCACAGGCTCCATACAACTTCACAGAGATGGACAAGGAGACCAGACCTGACACAGGACAGGCCATTTTGGGGGAACATAGTATGGCCCACCAGTCAGAGGACACTCTGGATAGTTACAGACTTACTTGGGGGAAGGAGGTGACTTTTTGAGTGTGGGTGTGAGTTTGTGGTTTTGTCTCATGTTCTGAGAATAGGTAGGAAAGGCGGTTTGTTTGGTTTAGAGTGGACTGTTTCTAGAAAGTCCTTTGACAAGGCGAGTGTGTCTGTGTCTGTGTATCCCACTGTGTCCTTGGTTGTACACATTAGAAAACAGAATAGATCAATGGATGTATCCTGTCTAGTAGAAAGCTTCCCAGCATTCATCCTGCTGGTTGCTTTTCGATGGGCAACACCCACTATCTTCCTAAGTTCCAGTTTTCTTCCTGAATTCTGGCCACTCTCCAGAATAGGCTCATGGTTTTTTGTCCAAGATATGTACCACATCCAAGCTCTGTGACATGGCCATGTACTGGATAGCTGAAGGGAATTGCAAGCATCTCAGAAAACTCAGATATCATTGTGACTAGTAAAGTCTCAGTGGAGAAACCCTGCATTGGGATTTGCTGACTTATTGTTCTGTTACCCTGAATTCAGGAAGGTCTTTGCCTCAGGCCACCCCTTTGTGAATTTTGAAGAAAACAGTTTTCAAATGGAAGTGAATCGGCATCACCTGTGGCTCTTTGCTTAACTGCTTTGGAAAAGTATGTGTCTGAATCAGCCTTGTGGCTCTGTGTGAGGCTGTGGCTTAGATTATCAGCGCCTGATGTATCTAAAGAAAGATCCAATGTGTGCATCCAAAACCAAAATGGCAAAAAGATCAGTCATTGTGGATGAAGTCTCTCGCCTTCCTCTGTAAGTTTCCTGACTTCCACCAAGTGAGAATAGGGATCCTTTGGCTCAAATGGGTTCTTTAAAGCGCTGCAAAGTTGCTTTGGTTTCCTAATTACTCCAAATCACATAAGGAATCTAAACCTGACAGTCAGTAGGCCTCAAATTGGAGAAGCAGAGCAGTATTAAAGGAAGAACTATGTGATCAATCCTGGTTCACAGGAAGGGTGTTCAGGCCACCCTGAGGTTAGGCAAATGACGGGCAAGGGATCTTATTTTGGACACTCTCTTGGGCTGCGCCATTCATGGAAACCTCTAGCCAAAGGGTATAATGAGTGTATATATGTAAGAAGATGAGTGCCATATGAGAGTGTTTTGGTTATAATTGTGGTCATTTGTGTGGTGGTTGGAAGAGATGACTGGGTCCACCTGGTCTTGAACACTGGTGTGATTCTCCTCAGAGACTGAGTTCTGAAACTTACCTCAGAGAAGTAATTGCTTTGGAAAGACATGTGTCTTAATCAGGCTATTGGCCCTGTGTGAGGCTGTGGCTTAGATTATCAGCAACAGACGGATCAAAAAAAAGATCCCATGTGTGCATCCAAAACCAATATAGCCAAAAGAGCAGTCATTGTGAATGAAGTCTCTCACCTTCCACTGTAAGGTTCTGAAAGAATAAAAGAAATTGAAATTGAAATGTAAAGAACCAGGTTTTGTAAAGTTTCCAAGCTGCGCTCAGAACCTGAAATTCCTGTGGCAGTTAAGACAATTCCTGGAACTGCCCATTAGATGTGTGTTGAAATCTTCCCTGACCACCTAGTTACTTAACAACCCCTTCTCAGAAGCCGTGCATCTCACCACGTATACATCTCAGGGCTTCAACCAATCAGTTTAAATGTGTACCCCTTCTCAGGGCTGACCAATCACCCCATGCCCCAACTTTTCCCGCCAATGAATGTGCTAATCATGTTTTAGAGTTGTTATTTGATTTTCCCGTGGTACATGATGATTTCCTAAAGGAGGCTATGATGTATGTAAAGTCGCTGAGCTCTCTAAAGAATGTATATAAACTCTGCTCAAGTTGTTCTCGGGGCTCTTTGTTCTTTGCTCCTCTGAAGGGAGCTCTGAGCCCTAGCATTCTGGACCCCCAATAAACACTTTGCTGATGCATGAGAAAGCTTCTTTGTTGTCTTTTCCTTTGACGTTCGCAGCACCTTTTCATCTGGAGGCCCCAGGTGAGATATCCGGCAGCGGTGGACGGAAGACCTCAAGGGACTCCTTTCGGGGTAAGTAAGGCGCCTCTTTCTGGTTTTGGGTTTCAGGCTAGGGTGTGGCAAAATGGCTGTTGGTGAAGAGCATTAGCTCTCTCCTATGGTGTGACAGACGTGTCGCAGAGCCAAGGTGACGTCCCTGAGGGACACTCCGGAGGACTAGGGAATTCAAGGAATAGTAGTTTCCTCAACTCGGTTATGTTTTGCTTCAGGATTCGATTTGCCAGCCCATCAGGTTTTGCCGGTAACTCAGTTTTGGTCATTGTTCTGAACTCATGTTGAGTTTACTGTCTGTCTTTATTGTCTAACCCATCAATATTTGCCAGTTACTCTGTTCTAATCTTTGTCATGGACTCATGTTAAACGTTTACTGTTTGTCTTTGTCTGTGTTGTGTTTGTGTCTTCACTGTCCCTGTTTGAGTAACTCCCACTATGGGACAAAGCACTTCCTCTTCTCTGTCTCTGACCCTTGATCATTGGACTGATGTCCGCTCAAGGGCCCAGAATCTTTCTTTTTCAGTAAAACACCGTACCTGGCAGACTCTCTGTGCTTCAGAATGGCCCATCCTCGAATTCGGATGGCCCCAGAAGAATCCTTCCACTTTCCTCTAATCCGAAAATTCAGAGATATTGTCATTCAGCCGGGGCCACGTGGCCACCCATATCAACAGCCATATACTCCTTCCCCCACATTCCTATCATTCAAACTTTCCGCTCCTCTCCCTCTTCCTTCCATTCTCCCTGAGTCACAAGACGGGACACTCCACCCCCTCCTTATCATCTACTCTCCCTCCCCAACCCCCAACACAGTTCCTGATGATCCTCCCACCGCTGACTCAGCCTCTCCACTGCTAGAGGCAATTGGGCCAGACCCAAGCCCTCCAGGGGACTTCCCCGCAGCAGCAGCAACCCCTCCTCCACTGGAGGACGCTGGGCAACCTAAAGAAACTCACCGGCGACGGATAATAGAAAACTCAGAAGCCCCTCTGATGCTCTCTCTCCATCCCTATGGGCCTATGAACCGACCCAACTGGGACCCCAACACCTTTGAAGGTAGGAAGCATCTGTCCACTTATTGCCGGGCTCTAATAGCGGGTCTCCAAGTGGCCGCCAGAGAGCCGACCAATTTGGCCAAGGTAAGAGAGATTTTCCAAGGGCCTAATGAGTCTCCCTCTATGTTTCTGGAGAGAATTATGGAAGCATATAGAAAATATACTCCTTTTGATCCTCAGGCAGATGACCAAAAGGCATTTGTTACAATGGCCTTTATTGAGCAGGCTGCCCAAGATATTAAGAGAAAGTTACAATGTCTAGATGGGTTACAAAATACGACCTTAAGAGATTTAGACAGAGAAGCTGAGAAAGTATAAGATATATCTTATAAGTATATAAGTATATTATAAGAGAGAAACTGAGGAGGAGAGGTAACAGAGGAGTGAGAAGGAAAGGGAACAAAAGGAGGATGAAAGGAGCAAAAGGCAGACAAAAGCATTGGCTAAGGTTTTCTTCACAGTAGCAAATAAGCCAGAAATTAAAAAGCAGGGAGTCAGAAAGGGATACTTGAGCCCACGCCAAAGGCTGTACCTGGCCTCAGATCAATGTGCCTACTGTAGATAAAAAGGACACTGAGTCAAAGAGTGCCCCAAAAAGAAGAAGTTACGGCAGCCCGCCATGCTGACTCTAGAAGAGGACTAGGAATGTCAGGGCTCGGATCCCCTCCCCGAGCTCAGGGTAATATTTGAAGTGGAGGGGACTCCAGTGAACTTTGAAGTGGATACAGGAGCAGTATACTTAGCCCTTAAGGCTTCACTGGGCCCCATATCAAATTAATGGTCCCTAGTTCAAGGGGCTAATGGCACTACATATCGGGCTTGGACAACTAAGAGGATTATGGAAGTAGGAAAATGAAAAGTCCACCACTCTTTCCTAGTAATCCAAGAATGCCCAGCCCCATTGATGAACAGGGATCTGCTTACCAAACTCGGGGCTAGAGTAACCTTTAACCCTGATGGTCCCCAAGTGGATGTTCTAAAACCTTCAGTGAAAACTCCCATAGTCACAGAATTGACATTGTCTGTAGAAGATGAACATCAACACTTCGTGCCCCCTAGGACTGATCAAAGAGGCAAACTACAACAGAAATGGATAAAAGATTATCCTAATGCCTGGGCAGAAACTGCTGGGTTAGGTCTAGCCATAAAACAACCTCCAATAGTAGTAGAATTAAAAGCCTCTGCCTCTCCAATCAGTGTTAAACAATATCCTCTAAGCAAAGAAGCTAAGGATGGGATAAGTCCCCATGTTCAGAAATAATTGGCCCTTGGTGTCCTAAGGCCCTGTCAATCAGCCTGGAATATCCCCTGCTACCAGTAAGACAGCCAGGAACTAGGGACTACAGTTCTGTTCAAGACCTAAGAGACATCAACAACAGAGTTCAGGACATTCACCCCACAGTACCCAATTCATATAATTTGCTTAGCACTCTGAATCTGGAGCGGGAATGGTACACTGTGCTGGACTTAAAAGATGCTTACTTCTGCTTGCCCCTACATAAGGACAGTCAGTTGCTGTTTGCTTTTGAGTGGATAGACACAGAAACTGGAACATCTGGCCAACTAACCTGGACTAGACTCCCACAGGGGTTCAAACCCGCCCCCCCACTCTCTTACATGAAGCCCTCCACAGGGACATAAATGACTTCAGAACTGCACACCCCGAAGTCACCCTACTCCAATATGTGGATGATCTGCTACTGGCAGCGGACAACAAGGAGAACTATGAGTCTGGGACCCAAGCACTATTATCCGAGCTTGCTCGGCTTGGATATAGGGCTTCTGCCAAAAGGCCCAAATTTTTCAGCAAGAAGTAATCTTCCTGGGTTATTCTCTTAGGGGTGGCAAATGATGGATCACTGAGAACAGAAAACAAACCATTGTGCAGATACCACCCCCATCTAATAAGAGACAACTCAGAGAGTTTCTTGGGACTGCTGGCTTTTGCAGGTGATGGATTCCTGGGTTCGCCTCTCTGGCTGCCCCTTTATACCCGCTGATAAAGTGGAATGCCCAATTCCAATGGAACCCTGAGCACCAACAAGCTTTTGATAATGTCAAAAAAAGGTGCTGCTATCTGCTCCGGCCTTAGCACTCCCAGATATAGATAAACCCTTCACTCTCTACATCGAGGAAAAGAAAGGAATAACACGGGGAGTGTTCACTTAGACTTTGGGACTTTGGAAAAGACCGGTAGCATTCTTATCAAAAAAACTGGACCCAGTGGCTACTGGGTGGCCCTGTTGCTTAAGAGCTATAGCAGCGGCAGGGCTTCTAATAAAAGATGCTCATTAATGAACGTTGGGACAGAAGCTAACCATAATAGCCCCCCATGCCCTGGAGAGCATCATCTGTCAACCTCCAGAGAGGTGACTATCAAACTCCAGAATAAACCACTACCAGAGCCTCTGGATTAGCAAAGACAGAATAACTCTTGGACCTTCTGCTCCACTCAACCTGGCTGCCAGAAGAATCATCAGGACCTGTTGCTCATGAGTGTCAACACATACTGGCAGAGGAAACCAGTATAGGACGAGACTTGTAGGATCCAGCCACTGCCTCACCCTGAAGTCGTATGGTTTACGAAAGAGAACAGCTTCCTCCAAGATGGTATGTGGCAGGCTGGAGCAGCAGTAGTTAGCAAAACTAATGTCATCTGATCCTCTGGTCTCCCAGAAGAGACATCAGTCCAAAAGGCAGAACTGATTGCCCTTCCGAAAGCATTGGAACTAGCAACAGGCAAAAGGGCCACCATATACACTGATAGCCGCTATGCATTTGGCAATGCTAATGTGCACAGGGCTATTTACCAGCAAAGGGGGCTATTAACCTCCACTGGGAAAAAAATAAAGAACAAATTTGAGATTCTCCACCTTCTCTCAGCAGGGCAGGGCACTAAGGAACTAGCTATAGTGCACTGTCCAGGGCACCAGAAGGGAAACGACCTCCTTGCACTTATAAACAGAAGGGCAGATGAGGAAGCTTAATTGGCAGCCCTAAACGGAGTGACTCTGTTAACTTTTTCCACACCAGGGGGATCAACATTCAGGAGACTTGGCCACACTGGAACATTCAGGCAACTTATCATCTGAGGAGACAGATACAGAACTCTGGGACGCTACAGAGCCAAGTTTACAATTTCAAAAAGCCCACCTTTATGTCAAAGACGTACACTAGCTCACCCACTTAAGCTCAAAGAAGATATAGACACTCTTAAAGGACCGAAGAAAGGATTTATTATTGACTGACTCACAGAGGAAAGAAATAGCTTAGCAGGTGACTAGAGCTTGTCAAGTCTGCCAATTAGTTAATGCTTACCCATCCAAGCTTCCTGCAGGGAAGCGCTTACGAGAAACCAGACCAGGACAATTCTGGGAAGTGGACTTTTCCTGAAATTAAGCCAGGAAGGTATGGACTTAAATATACCCTAGTCTTTGTAGATACTCTTTCAGGATTGGTTGAAGCCTTCCCCATGAAGAAAGAAACGGCTCAGACGGTGCTCAAAAAGATTCTAGAAGACATTTTTCCAAAGTTCGGCCTGCCTAAGGTAATCGGGTCCAATAATGAACCGGCATTCCTTGCCCAGGTAAGTCAGGGATTCACCAGGACCCTGAAGATTAATAGGAAGTTACATTGTGCTTATAGACCCCAGAGCTCAGGACAGGTAGAAAGGATGATTAGAACCATCAAAGAGACTTTAACGAAATTAAGCTTGGAGACCGGCATAAAAAATTGGAGTATGCTCCTGCCTTAAGCACTGTTTCGTGCAAGAAATACACCCTCTGCCTCTTTGTGTAAACTCACCACTTATGAAATTCTCTATGGTGCCCCTCCTCCAGTAAGGGACCTAACCCCAACTCTGAGACTTAATGATTCCTTTCATACCCCCTTGCTTGACAGACTTAAATCCCATGAACAAACACAGCACCCAGCGATACCTGTGGAAACAGTTTTCCACTGCTTATCAGCCTGGAGACGAGGGAACCCCACATCGATATCAAGTGGGAGTCTGCGTCTACGTGAGACGTCATCAGGTATCATCCCTGGAACGCCGCTGGAAAGGACCATACCAGGTGCTGCTTATAACACCTACAGTGGTGAAAGTGGATGGAATCACTTCCTTCATCCATGCCACCCATCTCAAGCCTGCGCCCTGTCCAGCCTCCGGCTGGAAACTGGAACAGACTGGTAACCTTCTCAAGTTGCGTGTCCGTCGTGTGGGTAGGGCTATGGATTCTTCCCCTGATCACCAGCAGTCCTAATCCCCATCAGCCTGTTCAGCAACAATGGCAATCTATAAATCCTACTGGGCAAGTAGTGTGGTCTATTTCACATACAGCTCTCTTATGGACTTGGTGGCCATCTCTCTACCTGGACATTTGTCAGCTTGCCATAGGCCTCTCTGACTGGGATCTCCCTGACATAGAGGACCCCACACAGATTCCACTCAAACCCAAACCAGGGCAACATAGACCACCTTACCCCATGAATTATGGATATCACCTTCCCCAGCTCAGGTGTAAACTAGCCAGTCTTGATTTTTATGTGTGCCCAGCTGATTTCCGAAGTCGCAAACAGGCCCAAACCTGTGGAGGACCCAGTGACTTTTATTTTAGATCTTGGGGTTGTGAACAAACGGGAGCTACATGGTTGAACCCAAACTCCCCAGACAGTATCATTCAGGTAGGAAAAAATGACACCTGGTTTGATCCCAAGAAATGTGCCGCTAGCCAAGTTGTGTCAAAAACTCGCTGTGGAAAGAATAGTCTATGTTACCCCCTCAATATAACTTTCACTTCCAAAGGAAGGGGCTACCTCAGAACAACATGGTCTATGGGAAATACGTGAGAAATGCGATTCTATATTTATGGCCCTCGTTATGACGTTGGTCACTGGTTCACCATCCTGCTTAAAAAGGAAGAAAATCCCAGAGCAATAGGGCAAAATCCCCTCAAGCCAGGAATTAAGCCTCCAAAACCTCCCATGCCTAGATCTACCAGAACCTCTCTACCATCTCATACTTCCCAGTTTCCATCTTTGCCTACTTCCCCAGTCCAGAGTACAGCTGACTCCTGCCCCTGGGAACTAATTAAAGGAACCTTAATTGTACTGAACTCCACACAGTCAGAACTCCTTGCATTTCAACCCATGTATTTGACAGCTCTGTAAATTATCGTGTAATGGTGCAGATACTCCCCAGGGTGCTTTATTATGATGCAGAATCATTTTAAGGTCTACTAGGGGGACAAACAACCTGATTTTGCTGGCATCCAGTGTCCCTTACTCTAGCCATCCTATTGAGGATAGGAGCTGCTGCAGGAGTGGGTATGGGAACAGCTGCTATGATCCATGGGTCACAACAAATGGCCTGATAAGAAACAGCAATAGATCAAGACTGGAAGACATTAGAGACCTCCATCACAGTGCTGTAGGAATCCTTAAACTCTCTCTCTGAAGTTGTTTTACAGAACAGGTGAGGATTAGACCTCCTCTTCATGAGGGAGCGGGGCCTCTGTGCTGCACTGAGAGAAGAATGTTGTTTTTATGCTGACCATACTGGAGTTGTAAAAGAATCCATGAGTAAATTGAGAAAATGCCTTGAAGAGCGCCAGAGAGAAAGGGAGATTCAACAAGGGTGGTTTGAGTCATGGTTTACCCAGTCCCCCTGGTTAACTACACTCTTATCAGGCTTAGCTTGACAACTGATCATCCTTATGGTGTTGCTAACTTTGGGACATTGTTTGCTTAACCCCATAGTTTCCTTTCTCCAGGCTCAAATTGGGTAGAAAAAACTCATGGTAATCAGACAGAAATATGCTCTACTGGCAGAAATAGAGTGTGAGACCCCGCAATAATTATGATTCATTGCTTTTAAGATTAAATATAGTAAGAAAAAGGAGTGGGAAATGAAAGAATAAAAGAAATTAAAATTGAAACTTAAAGAACCAGGTTTTGTAAAGTTTCCAAGCTGCACTCAGAACCTGAAATTCCTGTGGCAGTTAAGACAATTCCCGAAACTGCCAATTAGATGTGTGTTGAAATCTTCCCTGACCACCTAGTTACTAGACAACCCCTTCCCAGAAACCGTGCAGCTCATCACGTATACATCTCAGGGCTTCAACCAATCAGTTTAAACGTATACCCCTTCTCAGGGCTAACCAATCACCCCCTGTCCGACCTCTTCCTGCCAATGAATATGCTAATCATGTTTTTGGGTTGTTATTTGATTTTCCCGTGGTATGTTGATTTGCTAAAGGAGGCTATGATGTATGCGAAGTCCCTGCCCTCTCTAAAGAATGTAAATAAACTCTGCTCAAGTTGTTCTTGGGGCTCTTTGTTCTTTGCTCCTCTGAAGATAGCTCTGAGCCGCAGCATGCTGGACTCCCAATAAACCCTTTGCTGTGGCATGAGACAGTCTCTTGGTGGTCTTTTCCTCCGACTTTTGACCGACCTTTTTACCTATGAAGGACCTGAGAGAGCAAAAGTCAAATCCATGTCAACTTCCATGTCAAACAACCTGGTCAGAATGAAGGAATGTGTCTGAATCAGCCTCTCTCTTCTTAATGTAGGTTAAATGGACCAAACCAGGCCGGTGTACGGAGCTGTTCCCAGATGCCTATGGTTGATATACCATTCTAACTTGTGAAAGTGTCACAGGAAGTAGGGGCAGCCTCCATCTCATGGGACGATTGGAAGCAACTGTTAGGACAAAGTGGTTTTCCATGGCAGTGACCTCATTCAGTTCCTGAAGAAAGTGACCTACCACACTTCCTTGCTGATGGAACTCTCTGAACATGGGATCCAGAAAGCCATGCACCCAGAGCAAGTCTTAGTTTCAGTCCCAGTGGTCTCAATTGTTTGAATTTACCAAAGACAGAGTCATTGTTTCTTGATACCTACTTATGAGATGATGCTCAAATTTCAGGAGAGCTCTGAAGAGCGGCTTTTTCTGAGAAAGCAGGTAGTGGCTCAACCATGGCTCCTGACAACTTCAAAAAGTTTGCAAAGAAGACCAGATCTGAGATAGGACAGGCCATTTCGTGGGAACATAGTATGGCCCACCAGTCAGAGGACACTCAGGATTGTCACAGTCATACTTGGGGGAAGGAGGTGCTGTTGTGGGTGTCAGTGTGAGTTTGTGGTTTTGTCTCATGTTCTGAGAATAGGTAGGAATGGCGGTTTGTATGTTTGGACTGGAAAGTTTCTAGAAAGTCGTTTGAAAACACGAGTGTTTCTATGTCTGTGTATCCCACTGTATCCGTGGTTGTAGACATTTGAAATGCGAATGCATCAATGGTTGTGTCCTGTCTAGTATAAAGCTTCCCAGCATTCTTCCCACCCAATTTAAGAATGGAGTGCGGCCTGCCTAATGGATGGTGAACAGCTACTATCTTCCTAAGTTTCTCTTTTCTTCCTGAATACTGGCCACTCTCCAGAGTATCCTCATGGTTTTGTTTCCAAGATATGTACCACGTCCAAGCTCTGTTACATGGCCATGTACTGGATAGCTGAAGGGAATGGGAGCATCTCAGAAAACTCAGATATCAGTGTGACCAGTAAAGTCTCAGTGGAGAAACCCTGCTTTGGGCCATTTGCCTACTTATGTTTCTATTACCCTGAATGTCAGGAAGGTCTTTGCCTCAGGCCACCCCTTTGTGAAGCCTGAAGAAAACAGTTTTCAAATGGAAATGAATGGGCATCTCCTGTGGCTCTTTGCTTAATTGCTTTGGAAAGGGATGTGTCTGGAACAGCCACTTGGCCTGGTGTGGTGGCAGTGGCTTAGATTCTCAGCACCTGATGGATCTAAAGAAAGTTTCCAAGTGTGCATCCAAAACCAAAATGGCCGAAAGAGCAGTCATTGTGGATGAAGTCTCTCACTTTCCTCTGTAAGCTTCCTGAGCTAAATCAAGTGAGAATAGGGATCATTTGGGTCAAATCAGTTCTTCAAATCCCTGCAGAGGCTAGTCGATAGGGGCTTGGGTTTTCTATGACACCAATTCACATAAAGAATCTATACCAGACAGTCATTAGGCCTCAAATTGGAGAAGCAGATCAGATATAGGGCAGGCCTATTTGATCACTCTTGGTTCACAGCAAGGGTATCCAGGCCACCCTGACTTTAGGCAAATGAGGGGCAAGGGTGCTTATTTTGAACAGTGTATTGGGCTGTGCCCTTCATGGAAACCTCCAGCCAGAGTTTATGATGAGTGTCTATGTGGAAGAAGATGAGGAGCATGTGGGAGTGTTTTAGTTTTAATTGTGGTCATTTGTGTGGTGGTTGTAAGAGATGCCTGGGTCCACCTGGGCTTGAACTTTGGTGTGATTCCTCTTAGAGAATGCGTTATGGAACTGACTTCAGAGAAGTGTTGCCATGAATTGTGTTGGGATTTTAGGAGGCCACACATGAGAGTCGCCCTTGGACACTGAGATCTAAGCCCAGAGTGGCTTTCCACAGAGCACTGGGAATCTCAGCCAGGATATCACATGATTTTATTCTGAAAGACTTGGAAGCCATATTTGGGAGTCAAAACACACATGGACCTTACATTGTAGACCTCAATGGGGCTGGCTTCATGTGACCTTTTGGCCAGTCTTTGGGAACCCTTGCCTGTGAGAGTTCTCTAGATTATTCATTGAAATGTGCTTCCTCTAAATTTAATGGTTCCTTAATGAATTGAAACCCACAGTTTCTCCAACTTCATCTTTGAAAATGGCTAGATAAATACCATGAAATTTTTGAACTTCCCATGGCCACCTGCCACTGGAGAACCTTTGGATGTACAGTTTCTGATCCTGAGTGTACCAGACAGTGCTTTGATTGACTGGATTTTATGAAAATGGTGTAGAACAGCGATGCCAGTAAGTTGGGGCCTGCTGAGTAGTGGGTCAAGAGCTGTTGTGTGCAGTTGTGTGATAAAACATCTGTGGTCGGGACATGTGATTCTGGCATTGACTTCCAAATGACTTGTGGCTGACATGTTACAGTCAGGAATCACTTATATGTCTGAAACCTCTCCATAAAAGGCATTTTGTTATAAGGAGACGTTTCAGGGCAATGTTCAGAATCAGGTTGCTATGGGCAAAGGGACAAGCTATGTGGGATAGAAGCCTGGTTGGTGCATTCTCCTGCAGACCCTGACCCACCACACGTGACAGGACTCCCTCCAGCACTGTGTCCCAGTTTAACTCATTGCATTTCATGAAGCAAATACCAAACTCCCAGTGCAGTAGAAAGAAACACCATGAAAAGTGGAGGATGACCAAATGGCTTCACAGTCCACATGCAGAGACACTTAGCTTTCAGTGGCCACAGTTTACCTACAGAGAGAAGTCAGCACTGCTGCCTCATGTTCTCTGAAAAAATTGAAACAATGTCCTCCAGGTCTCATAGATGTAGACCCAGCTTTGATGATCTCATTTGAATGGAAGCTAAAGCTTCTGACAACAACATATATGTCGAGTGCCCATCGTCAAAGGCAGTTTCTCAAGAAGTCTTTAGTCCGGCAGAGCTCCAGGTTTGTGTAGTGTTTACCTTTTAGACCAGGTTGCAAGAAAAGACCACTGACTCCAATTAAAATCAGATTAAAGCAAGCTTATTATCTCCACCACCCTGGCTGCCTCTCCCTCCCAAAACGTCGGGAACAGGAGAGCTGCCCAGCTTTATAGCCCAGAAAGTTACACAAAAGTGGGGTTACAAATAACAGAATTCTGACAAGCATCACACTAATGGTAGTTTACATTTTTGTTTGCTGGCTCCAACATCAGAATTTATGAGGACCATTAGAGCCTCAGAGAGTGTCGTCTGGCCAAGGAAGGCCAATATTTATGAGGTGTCAACAAAGTTTCAGAGAGGGCTGTTATCTGGTCAGAGAGCCAGGCATGGGTGAGTTCAAGGCACGGGCAGGCATTCCAAGCAGGTTCAGAATTTGGTGTAATTTATAGTTAAGCCAAAATTATCTTTTCATGGCTTTGTGGCAAGATGGCTCCCAATTTTAATAAAAGATCAGGTTGGGTCAATCATTCCCCCCTTTTCTAATGTGTTCCTTTCATATATTTGATTGGGTAGGAAGAGCACTGTGGGAATTTTAATCCCTCAGGTAACAGTCTCCCGATTTTTTGAACTCACCCAGAAACAGGTCTCCCTGATTTTACCTGACTTAATTAATTACTTATATTGATATTCTATTTATTTTTGTCTCCATTGTTGTAAGAAGAGAGGCGTCACTCATTTAGACTTCTTCTGAGCTGAGAGAGGGTGATGTGAGGGGGCACCGCCTGAGGGACATTAGTTGCCTTTTAGAAGTCAGTTAGGTTTGAAGTCTGGATGGGGAAGAACAGGTAGTAAAGCCATCTGGGGATGGGTTCTTCTATGAGAGAAACAAAAAAACATGAGTACTTAATAAATGTTGTAGCAGCTGGAACATGTCACTGTATAGAAGTACCCTCACCAGTCTTTAATATCCCCAGTTATCAGGACTGTCAACTTAATATTTAACTTTTAGTGTTACATTTGTCCCTCCCCATAAGATTCAGTTTAATAATTTAATGTCATCTGATCTTGCAAAATACTTTTACTAGTATGACCTCTGTGTCTAATAGAGAAACCTTTAATTCTCTTACTCATTGCTGGATAATCATACTAACAAATACCAAGCCTATGTGTTTAGGTTAAGAATATCTGTAGGCCTTAAACTAAAAACTTCTGCCTCTGGCAGATAATCTTGATAGTCTCTTTTTATAGTTATCAGGCATTCCTGTCTGAGAATCCTTCTTTGTAGCCTCCAGTCTTACTTATTTTGGGAGGCTAACATAAAGTGTATACCTTAAAATATTATTATTACTATTATTATATAAAATGCCCAGGAATGGCTGTAATTTGTTTTTAACTGTCTTTTCTAAGTGTTTAAGATGAAGCAGTCAAACTGACTTTTGTTTCTATCTATTGTGAACAGTCAGCTGAGCTTTTATGGGAGTCATTCCTGGGGAAACTTGAGAGCAGCTTCTCAGTTCTGCTAGTGCCATTTGCGCTAGGTGGGTCCAGGTCTTGTTTGACCATGTGGCTTCCCTCGGAAGCATCAGGGATGTCTCCCTTCTCTGATGACTCTCCTCTTCGTAGCAAATGCACTGATTGGCTTTCTGTTCTCCAGTGGTCTCATTAATCTCCCTGATCAGGAAGTTATGTGGTTCAGAGTTGCAAAGCTCTTTAGAGAAGTCCGCTGTTCCCTGGATACAGACTGACTCAGAGGGCAAGAGCCAAATATTGGTTTTCTTGTCCCTTTTCATATAACTTTAATTTTAAATCCTAATCTTAAACATGCATCAAATAAATTTTAACAGACTTATATTAAGAGTACTGGGCTTTAATGTCTATAATTTAAAATTATTTATCTTTTTATTATTTGGGATCTGTATTATTCTGTCTGTCTTGTAGGTGATGGCTAATTATCTTAAATTAAAAAAAGTTGTGTTCTTAAAGCAACACTTCTGTAAAACACTAACAGGGAATCTTTATATCACCCATAAGGAAATTACAAAATAAAATTAACAACAGTAAACAAACTTAGTTCGTGTAATAGCTACCCTAAAATTTTTGGCTGAGTTATACATTATATCCTCTGTTTGAGATGCTAGTAATATTGACAGGAAAAAAAAAAACTTTTGAAAATATCTTTAAATGAAATAACATCTGACCTACTGCTTTCGTAGTCATTCTCACATAATAAGATGGGACACAGAGCCTTATCTCAGGTAAGGAAGGGCTCTTTATTAATCTTAAGTGTTTTAATTGTAAAGCTAATCTTTGTTTTTTAAATATCATTTTACAAAGTTTACATAAATTGTTTGAGGTCACATGAACATTAGCTAAGATCATATGATATAGCATTTAAAACATGAATTAAAAAAAGGCTGAAAGTTTTTAACCTTTACATAGATTAGGCTCTCATTAACTTAAAATACATTTAAATTGTTCCCCAATATAAAAAGTAACATAAAAGTTTACATATCTTATTGACAACAGGTAAATAAATCCCAACATATATATATATATATATATATATATATATATATATATATATATATATATATATATATATATATATATATTTTATTTTTACCATACAACTTCAGAACACCAGCTTGATATAATGCTGTTTTAAAGTTTCTACCTTACAGACTTGTATACCTGGAAGATATGAGCACATTAATAGCATCACAATTGCATTGATTTTTCTACATTAACCAAGTTTAGCTTTTAAAGAAATGGCAGTACAGTGCTCTAAAATAACAGTTCTTATTTAATCAGTTGTTTAATTTTTATGGTTGCTTGCTCTAGAAAAATAAAACGTAATAACCACAATGTTATGGGTAAACTTATGTTTTAAGAAATTTTTGTCTCTTTAACACATGACTGATTTTTACAATCTTATACAGACTTTAGGACAAACTCATACAGACCTTAGTAAATCAATCAGATATCTAACAAAAGTACTCATGAATGAGTAATCCCATATCAAATTTACTTTACTTATTTATCAAAATATTAGACAAATGTATTGAACAGTGTACCATTTTTTGTTGAAGAAAAAGTCCTAGAACCAAGGCATATTAGACCTTTTGTCGGCATTAATATTTTATTAGATTTTTGAACACCTAGAAAAACTTGTAAGGTTAAATTTAAAGACATTTATTTTTATCTGTTTATCCAATTTAAATTGTACCAATTAAATCACTTGAATTAAAGATCTTTGGATCCACGTTTTAAAATTTGTTTTTATGAGTGCTTTTTTTATGAGTGCTCCTTATATGTGTTAATTTGTATAACATATATAAGATATAGGGATATATGTATATATAGACATACAACACATAACAAAAGTGTGCACACATAATAATAGTAAAGGCCTTGTAGCTTTTTGCAGTTGAAATCTCCATTGCAATGTTTCAAAAACTCCACTGTTGGTCAAAGATAGAGCTGATCAGAAAAACATTAACCTAGGTCTGTAGGATCAAATTCATGAGCTCAAGAAAAGAATACAGAATCTAAGGAAAAAAATAAGAGTCCTAGAAAAATTGACTGCCCAGTAATTAATAAATAAGATACAATTTACCTTTTTTCCTGCCTTAGGCCTCAGATCAGTCTCCTACTGAGCTTGCAGGCTTCTTTCATTTGCATTTCAACAAAAGTCCTGGCTGAGGTCTGAAAGGAGCAGGGAAAAACTGCTATTCTGAGCAGACACCTCAGGCCTAAGGCATTTTAACCATAATTTTGAGGTTCGGATGTTGAAAATTATGATACAATTTTAAGATGAAATTCACAAAATTTTATATCTTTACATCTTGTTTTGTCAACAGATACCATACTATGATTTACTATCCTTGTCCAAATTAATGCACTGGTACACACTGTGATATTTTCTCAGTCTACCCAATTCAAAATTAGTGACAAATAAAACTGAATGTTTGGGAAGTTACTTGCCAACTTGGAAGTAGAGTGCTTTAGTTTTGCATGATAAGTATTTAAGTTATCTGGCATGAATTACCTGAAATCATAAACTAAACAATTACCTAAACCCGACTTTTAACTGCAAGATTGAACAATGCTACAAAAACCCATCCAGATACCAGATTGTTACAATAAAACATCATCATTTAGACACACATTGAACTAATATCATTCCCAAGAAACAATTTATAATATCAGCACATTATTGCACATGTCTTAAAGGGCCAGAAACAAAGACACAAGACAGACAGAAAGGAGCTCCAGACTATGGCTGACAGACAGAAGCCTTAAAAACAGAGCATATAAGAGAAAAATTTCCTACACCAGTGGCAGGATAGATGTCCTCACAAGGGGATCAGATGTTTTCACAGAGGGCAACCTGAAATGTAATATCAAGGGTTTCCATGGTGACTTTACTGCATTTAGTGTCCCCTTTTTCTTTTTCTTTTTTTAAAGAAGACAGAGGTGGCATAATCCTTACAGTGCAGGGAACGAAGGAAGGAATTCCTTGAAGCAGCAGGGCTTTGGTAGATGCTGGGAGTCCCTCAGTCCCTCCTTTTACTTATGGGACTAGCTCCTCTGGTTTGGTTCCACCCCAATCTCGCTCCATCTCCTAACATTTCAGTAGTCAGCTCTCAAAAAGTTTCAGGGTCGGGGGGTTATCAAAATTTGTAACTTAAATTTCGGTTTCTGACCTTGAAGCAAATTAATACCAATTTAATAATGAGGACAAGGTTTGAGAAAAATAAAAAGGGAGGTTTGCTGCTTTGCTAACAAAGCAGAAACACAGGGGACTCTGCCCAAATGTTGTGACTCTCTTGAACTGGAGCAACAAGGGGTTTTAAAGGAGTTTCCATTGTTAACCTGGGAGATACTCTGTTCCTTGGTGGCCTGCAGGCATTGCCCTCTGCAGTGGGTGAGTTCCAGGCTGCCAGCTAGGGGCTTTTCTCATCCTGCTTAACAAAGGGAGGTAAACTTCATCACAGTTTTTTAGAACACAGTCCAAAGGGTGTAAGGCTTACTTGCTTTATTACCCATTTTTACGTCCAATATCCTTAAGTTTTTACCACAGAAATCAAACAACAAAATGCACAAAAACAAACAAACAAAAAACATATAGAACACAAAACAAAACACAAAGAAACAGAAACCTGGTGAAGATACAGAAAAACTGAGGAGCAATGAAATGTCTTGCTGAAGCTCCGGGGTAGGAGCTCCTGCGTGCCCGGCTGCACCTTTCTACCCTTTCAGAGAAATTCCATACAGAACAGAACAGAGGACAGAACAATTCTTGTTAGTGTCCTGGACAGGAGTACATGTGAGCCTCCCCAGGCCACCTCTCTGTAATCAGAAGACATCTCCCTTAACCAGATATCAGATGTTATAAAGGCACCACCTACCAATGGAGGCCTCCTCCACCAGGTGCTTGCTAATAGTTTTAGTGTGATGGTTCACTGCAGTGCTCCCTGGACCGAAGGCTCACTCCAAGGCTTTGGAACTTGGCTCTCCAGCCCTGAGCCCTGGAGGAAAGGCCAGCGTCAGAATTTCCAGCAGTCTGCTCTTGTGATCTGGTCACGTCATCTCGCTGGGGAACTCCAAAATGTTAGACCAGGATGCAAGAAAAGACCACTGACTCCAATTAAAATCAAATTAAGGCAAGCTTATTAGTTCAACCGGCTAGGCTGACTCTCCTTCTCAAAATGGTGGGAAAAAGACAGCATCCCCACCTTTCCTACACCCCAGCTTTATAGCCCAAAAAGTTACACAAAAAGGGAGTATCAGAAAACAGAACTTTGACAAGCATCACACTAACTGTAGTTAACATTTTTTATTTGCTGGCCCCAGCATCAGAAATTATGAGGACCATTAGAGCCTCAGAGAGGGTCGTTGTCTGGCCAGGGAAGGCCAATATTTATGAGGTGTCAGTAAGGTTTCAGAGAGGGCTGTGATCTGGTCAGTAAGACAGGCATGGGTGAGTTCAAGGCATGGGCAGGCATTCCAAGCAGGTTCAGAATTTGCAGTAATTTATAGTAAAGCAAAAATTATCTTTCCATGGCTTTAAGGCAAGATGGCTCCCAATATTAATGAAAGATCAGGTTGAGTGATCACCCCTGTCCCTTCCTTTTGGAAACTCCTCTACCACCTCCAAGGTTGTGAACTCCTGATCATTTTCCATTCCAGATAAGTATTCACAGAATTTCTAACTCTTATCCTCTAATTGTGTCTTACTTGGGGCAAAGGTAATGTCAAAGCATTGTTCTGGATGAGAGTGGGAAGATTATTGTATATCACATATTTGCATACACATTGGATTCATTTTCCAATTTTCCATTTGAAATACTGAATTCCTGACACTAACCCATACCCTACTAGACTCTGACTAATAATCCTAATATGATGGTGAAACATAACCCAAGCAGAATAGAAATACAAGCCGTTCAGAGGAGGCATGGTGTGTAGTTGGAATTGCCTTTTGCATTATATAGTATAGGAGCTATAAATCTAGTCAATTTTTGTTGAAATAATTCTACATGTGTTTTTAAAGTTAACAAATATGGGAATCCTGTCTCCCTTTCTCTGTAGCACACTTATTTTTATATGCACATAGAGAATCCTACCTGGTTTCACACGTACATACTTGTGAGGTGGCTGAATTGGCAGATACAAATTGTGAGAAGAGATCACTACTCCTAAATGCTGTTTGAACTGAAAATTCAACCTATGGGTGAGCTTCCTAGTTCAATAACATTATACATAAATCCATGTTCAGTAAAATGAATATTTTTGCATCTGTGGATTATATATATATATATATATATATATATATATATATATATATATATATATATATATATGTATATATATATCATGATGAATTTCGATTGGCATATACATGGTTACTTTTTTTCCTTTTTTTGGTTGTTCAAAACGTTACAAAGCTCTTGACATATCTTATTTCATACATTAGATTCAAGTGGGTTATGAACTCCCATTTTTACCCTAAATAAAGATTGCAGAATCACATTGGTTACATATCCACATTTTTACATAATGCCCTATTAGTTACTGTTGCATTCTGCTACCTTTCCTATAATCTATGATCGCCCTCTTTTCCCCTCCCATCTTCTCTCTCTACCCCATCTACTGTAATTATTTTTTCTCCTTGTTTATTTTCCCATTCCCTTCACAACCTGTTATATGTAATTTTGTATAACAATGAGGGTCTCCCTCCATTAACATGCAATTTCCCTTTTCTCTCCCTTTCCCTCCCACCTCATGTCTCTGTTAATGTAAATCTTTTCTTCCTGCTCTTCCTCCCTGCTCTGTTCTTAGTTGCTCTCATTATATCCAAGAAGACATTTGGTATTTGTTTTTTAGGGATTGGCTAGTTTCACTAAGCATAATCTGCTCTATTACCATCCATTTCCCTTAAAATTCCATGATTTTGTCAAATTTTAGTGCTGCGTAATACTCCATGGTGTATAAATGCCACATTTTTGTTATCCATTCATCTATTGAAGGGCATCTAGGTTGGGCCCACAGTGCAGCAATTGTGAATTGTACTGCTAAGAACATCGATGTGGCAGTATCCCAGAGATATACACTATTTTAAGGTCTTCAGGAAATAGTCCGAGAAGGGCAATAGCTGGGTCAAATTGTGGTTCCATTCCAAGCTTTCCCAGGAATCTCCATACTGCTTTCCAAATTGGCCACACCAGTTTGCGGGAACAGCTTTCCTCATAGGCCTGGTTTGGTCCATCTTCTCTACATTAAGAAGAGAGAGGCTTACTCAGACACAACCCTTCATCCTGAACAGGTTGTTTGCCATAGAAGATGACTTTTGGTCTTTCAGGTCTTTCATAGCTGCCTACATCTTCTCCAGGGATCAAATATGCATGGACCTTTGAGGTTCTCAGTAGGTGGCAGATCCCCTACATTGCTGTATTGCAAGACGAACCCTGTCCCTTCTCTTTTGTAAAGTTAGATTGAGGGAACAGTGTATGGATAGGGTTTTAATAACATGTTCAATTTGGGTTCGGAATCATTCTGATGGATGAATAATGGTATTGGGAACCTGTGATATTTATAAAACTATAGAGGTGAAATATAAGTATGAAAACAGAAATCTAGGTAAGATTTGTAGCCCAGAAGGGAATGAGGCCCTTGATTGGGATACTTAGCTTTTAATTATGTTCTGCACGGTTGTCTCACATAAATTGATAATCAATGGCATAGGACCTTGTACCTTGGAAGATTGATTGTAGAAGAGAACATCCACTCACATTGGGATAGTGGGTAGGATAAGGAAGAGAGTCGGTAGGTTTAGGAAGAAGAGTGAGTATAAAATTTGGATCAAATGTTCTTTAGCAATAGGGTTTCATTTATACAGTGAATGTAAATGTCAGCACATGCGAAGAGTCAGTCCCAATGATGAACTGCCGAAAATATAGGAAAGAAGATATCAATAGAGACATTACAAAATCAGGCAATTGTAAAGTGAGTGATAGGTTTAGACATTTTCAACAGGATCGAGATTGAATACATAATTTTAGGAAGAAACAAATATGTAGTCACCAATAGAAATGACATTTGAAAGCATTAGGCAAACTGGAAATGGAAGTTTTTAGTAATCCATATTCAACTTCCATTTAGGATTTGGTACAATCATAAGTGTGACCTTTGCATTTTGTGCCCAGAAAATTATTGTGATAAAATATATACGTAGATCATGTGACATGAGTATTTTTTACACCATTTCTGTGAGCAATATTTGAAGACATATAAATTAGTATTGGGGTTACAAAGTGGTGTACCCTGTGTCTATGAATATAGAGATAATGCATGAATAGAATATACTGTAAATAAATAATATAACTGGTTACACTTTAAATAATGGATTGAATTGTTATCTGAAAATATATAAGAAATCATATATTGACATACAATCATTAATTCCAACCAGTTATATATCTAATTGCAATCTTAGGGTTATTTTTTATCATGAAGTGTGTGTGAGTTTTGCTTCAAATGTGATTATGGATCGAAAATAATGTGTTTGGAAAGAAGTCTCATGAAATTACCAATCAAGAAATATGGAGGAATCCATGTGTTCGGAAGCAGGAAGTGATTGAAAGTGAAACAAATGCCTATAAATTTGCTAAATTGTGGATGAAATATATATCCTGTGATGTGCATAAACTGATGAAATAGTATGTACCAGTGTTGAATAAAAATGAACGTCAAAATACACATCATGTACCATAGGAATCTACTTGCATTGATGTTAAACTGGGTCAGTAACTGTACAAATATTAGGATTCGCGTGCATCATTCACCGAAGTTAGTTTTCTTTTTTTTTTTAAATTTTTATTTATGCTTGTTCAAAACATTACATAGTTCTTGATACATCATATTTGTCACTTTGATTCAAGTGGGTTATGAACTCCCATTTGTACCCTGTATACAGATTGCAGAATCACATCAGTTACACATGCATTGATTCACATATTGCCATACTAGTGTCTGTTGTATTCTGCTGCCTTACCTATCCTCTACTATCCCCCCTCCCCTCCCCTCTCCCACCATCTTCTCTCTCTACCCCCTCTACCTTAATAAATTTCTCCCCATGTATTATTTTTCCCTTTCTTCTCTCTTCCTCTTGTATGTAATTTTGTATAACCCTGAGGGTCTCCTTCCATTTCCATGCAATATCCCTTCTCTCTCCCTTTCCCTCCAACCTCTCATCCCTGTTTTAATGTTAATCTTCTTCTCATCCTCTTCATACCTATTCTGTTCTTAGTTAATCTCCATATATCAAAGAAGACATTTGGCATTTGTTTTTAAGGGATTGGGTAGCTTCATTTAGCAT
The DNA here is from genome assembly GCF_048772815.1 of Callospermophilus lateralis. NCBI lineage: Eukaryota > Metazoa > Chordata > Mammalia > Rodentia > Sciuridae > Callospermophilus > Callospermophilus lateralis. The sequence goes on along the minus strand of NW_027511047.1, from coordinate 389,850 downwards.
AATCTGCTCTAGCGCCATCCATTTCCCTGCAAATCTATAATTTTTTGTCATTTTTTCATGCAGAGCAATACTCCATTCTGTATAAATGCCACATTTTTTTATCCATTCATCTATTGAAGGGCATATAGGTTGGTTTCACAGTCTTGCTATTGTGAATTGTGCTGCTATGAACATCGATGTAGCAGTGTCCCTGCAGCATGCTCTTTTTAGGTCTTTAGGGAATTGACCGAGAAGGGGAATAGCTGGGTCAAATGGTGGTTTCATTCCCAGCTTTCCAAGAAATCTCCATACTGCTTTCCAAATTGGATGCACCAATTTGCAGTCCCACCAGCAATGTACAAGTGTACCTGTTTCCCCACATTCTCACTAACACTTGTTGTTTGACTTCATAATGGCTGCCAATCTTACTGGAGTGAGATGGTATCTTAGGGTGGTTTTGATTCACCTTTCTCTGACTACTGGAGATGGTGAGCATTTTTTCATGTACTTGTTGATTATATGTCCTCCTCTGAGATGTCTGTTGAGGTCCTCGGCCCATGTGTTGATTGGGTTATTTGTTATCTTATTGTTTAATTTTTTGAGTTCTTTGTGTACTCTGGATATTAGGGCTCTATCTGAAGTGTGAGGAGTAAAGATTTGTTCCCAGAATTTAGGCTCCCTATTTACCTCTCTTATTGTTTCTTTTTCTGAGAAACAACTTTTTACTTTGAGTAAGTCCCATGTGTTGATTCTAGTTATTAACTCTTGTGCTATGGATGTCCTATTGAGGAATTTGAAGCCTGACCCCACAGTATGTAGATCGTAGCCAACTTTTTCTTCTATCAGACGCCATGTCTCTGATTTGATATCAAGGTCCTTGATCCATTTTGAGTGAACTTTTGTGCATGCAAGAGAAAGGGATTCAGTTTCATTTTGTTACATATGGATTTCCAGTTTTCCCAGAACCATTTGTTGAAGATGCTATCCTTCCTCCATTGATGCGTTTAGCTCCTTTATCAAATAGAAGATTGTTGTAGCATTGTGGATTAATCTCTGTGTCCTCCATTCTGTACCTTTGGTCCACCCGCCTGTTTTGGTACCAGTACCATGCTGTCATTGTTACTATTGCTCTGAAATTTAGTTTGAAATCTGGTATCGCTATACCGCCTGATTCACACTTCCTGGTTAGAATTGCTTTTGATATTCTGGATATTTTATTTTTCCAAATGAATTTCATGATTGCTTTCTCTATTTCTACAAGAAATGCCGTTAGGATTTTGATTGGCATTGCATTAAACCTATAGAGAACTTTTGGGAATATCACCATTTTGATGATGTTAGTTCTCCTTATCCATGAACAGTGTATATTTTTCCATCTTCTAAGATCTTATTCTACTTCTCTTTTTAGGGTTCTGTAGTTTGCGTTGTATAAATCTTTCACCTCTTTTGTTAGGTTGATTCCCAAGGATTTTATTTTTATTTTTTGAGGATATTGTGAATGGAGTGTTTTTTTTTCTCATTTCCGTTTCAGAAGTTTTGTCACTGATATACAGAAATGCCTTTGACTTATGAATGTTGATTTTATATCCTGCCACATTGCTGAAATCATTTCTTAGTTCTAGTAGTTTTTTTTTTTTTGTAGATCCTTTTGGGTCTTCTATATATAGAATTATGTCAGCTGCAAGTAGTGATAATTTAAGTTATTCTTTTCCTATTTTCATGCCTTTAATTTCTTTCATCTGTCTAATTGCTCTGGCCAGTGTTTCGAGAACTATATTGAATAGAAGTGGTGGTAGAGGACATCTCTGTCTTGTTCCAGATTTTAGAATGAATGCTTCAATTTTTCTCCATTCAGAATAATGCTAGCCTGAGGCTTAACATAGATAGCTTTTACAATGTCGAGGTAAGTTCCTGTTATCTCTAATTTTTCTAATGTTTTGAACATAAAGGGATGCTAAGGGTCTATTGTTCTTATTTATTTTTCGCAGAACCAAGCTTTAGTTTTGTAATTTTTTCAATAGTTTCTTTTGTTTCAATTTTGTTGTTTTCCGCTCTGATTTTAGTTATTTCTTGCCTTCTGCTACATTTGCTGTTGTTTTGCTCTTCCTTTTCTAGGGCTTTGAGATGAAGTGTGAGCTCATTTATTTGTTGTTCTTTCCTATTTTTGAGGAATGACGTCAAGGTGTTTAATTTCCCTCTTAAAACTCCTTTCATTGTGTCCCATAGATTCCGATATGTTGTGTCTGTATTTTCATTTATCTCGAAGAATTTTTTGATTTTCTCATTTATGTCTTCTGTAACACATTAATCATTCAGTAAAATGTTGTTCATTTTCAATGTGATGTAGGATTTTTCCTTCCTTCTTTTTCATTGGTTTCCAGTTTCATTCCATTATAATCAGATAAAATTCATGGTATTATGTCCACCACTTTATATTTATTGAGGGTTGCTCTATGGCATAATATATGGTCTATTTTTGAGAAGGATCCATGTGCTGCTTAAAAAAAAAGTATATCCACTTGATGATGGTTGATATATTTTATATATGTCAGTTAAGTCTAGGTTATTGATTGTGATATTGAGTTCTATAGTTTCTTTATTCAACTTTTATTAGGAGGATCTGTCCAATGGTGAGAGAGGTGTGTTGAAGTCACCCATAATTATTGTGTTGTGGTCTATTTGATTCTTGAACTTGAGGAGAATTTCTTTTATGAACGTTGCAGCACCATTTAATGGTGCGTAAATATTGATAATTTTTATGTCTTGTTGGTGAATGGTTCCTTTTAACAGTATATAATTTCCTTCATTATCCCTTTTGATTAAATTAGTCATGAAGTCGATTTAATTCGATTTGAGGATGGCCACCCCTGCTTGCTTATGAGGACCGTGTGCATGGTATATTTTTTCCCAACCTTTCACCTTCAGCCTGTGTATGTCTTTTCCATTCAGATATGTCTCCTGGAGGCAACATATTGTTGGATTTGTTTTTTGAATCCAAGTTACAAGCCTATGTTGCTTTATTGGAGAGTTTAAGCCATTAGTGTTTAGAGCTACTATTGATATATGGTTTCTACTGACATCCATGTTTGAATATTTATCGTTTTTTTAAATTTACTTTGTTTCTCCATGATTAGCTTTTCCCCCGCCCTCTGTCATTACTGAGGCACTTCCCACTGATGGTTTTGGTTGTTGTTTTTCATTTCTTCCTCGTGTAGTGTTTTGCTCAAGACACTTTGCAATGGTGGTTTTCTTGCTGCAAATTCTTTTAGCTTTTCTTTATCATGAAAGATTTTTATTTCGTTGTCGTACCTGAAGCTGAATTTTGCTGGATACAGAATTCTTGTTTGGCATCCATTATCTTTCAATGTTTGAAATACGTTGTTCCAGGATCCTCTCACTTTCAGTGTCTGTGATGAAAAATAGGTTGTTAACCATATTGGTTTACCCCTGAATGTAATCTTCCTCCTTTCTCTTGAAGCTTTTAATGTTTTCTCTTTGTTCTGTATATTGGCTATCTTCATAACAATGTGTCTTGGCGTTGGTCTACTGTGATTTTGTGTGCTCTGTGTCCTGTAAGCATCTTCAATTTGTATATCCGTTTCCTTTTTTATTTCTGGAAAATTTTCTGTAATTATTTCATTCAACAGGTTACTCATTCCCATGGTTTGAATCTCTGTACCTTCCTCTATCCAGATGACTCATAAGTTTGGTTTTTTTGTGTTATCCCATATCTCTTGGATGTTTTTCTCGTGATTTTTTACCAGCCTTTCTGTGTTGGCTAGACTCTTTTCAAGATGATATATTTTGTCTTCATTATGTGACATTCTGTCTTCTACTTGCTCCACTCTGTTAGTGATACTCTCAATTGAGTTTTTAATTTGGTTTATCGTTTTCTTCATTTCTAGAATTATTCTTTGAATTTTTATAATCTCTATCTCCTGATAAAGAAGATTAACTTCTTCTTTTATCTGTTTATGTAATTCATTTTCAATGTGTTCTTTCACTGTATTTATTTGCTCTCTCGTATCCTCTTTAAGGTTTCATTCCATCTGTCTAAGGTATTCCTTGAGTTTTTTATATGACCATTTTTCTGATGATTCTAGGTCCTCCTGAATATTTAGGTTATCCTTCATTGTTTGTACTCCTTTTCTTTCTTGCTTTTTTATGCTGCTCATGTTACTTCTTGTTTGTTTGAGTGCTGAGTTACTGCTTATTCTTATAAATTTATTTGAAGGTTGGGAGGAAAGATATTAGAAGAGATGGGAAGAAGTCACTAAAGAGAATGAGAATAGGCAGGTAGAATTCAAGGATGAGGGAATAAGAAAATTGAAAAGAAATGAAAAGACAAAAGAAAAAAATAGAAAATAAAGAAAGAAATAATTTTTTAAAAATAATAATGATAATTAAAAATGAAAATTAAAATTTAAAATAATAATAATAATAATAGTAAAATTTAAAAAATAAAAACATTAAAATAAGTTAAAGAACAACAACAAAAAATGAAAATGAAAGAAAAAAAGTAAAAATAAAATAATAATAATAATAATACATGCAGTCATAAAGTTCAATTAACTTCTCTTCCAGTAAGTGGAGCTGTGCTCACTGGGCCAAGCTTCTCCTCTCAATAGGTGGGAACCAATCACTGTGCAGCAGCTCTTCCTCCCAGACTGGGCGGGTCTCCAATCCTGAGTGCCTAGGACCTTCTCTAGTGTTTCCTCAAGCCAGGCTCCGCTCAATTGTGACACTCACCACAATACTTGCTACACGTCAGGTCTCTGTTCCTGGTAGTCCTGTTTTCATCAACACCTGCCACTCTCTCCCTGTTTGCCTCCCTCAGACCCTAAGTTTGTAGAGCTTGGGGCTGGGAACCCCCAGCGAATTTGCTTGCTCTCTGGTATCCATGCCCACATTAGCTGGTGTAAGAGACCTCAGTTGTCAGCACTGGTGGGAGCGGTAGCCGGGAATTCCATGCCACGAGTCCCACAGCACACATGATTCCCTCCGTCTGGCCATCTTTCTCACGGGAGACCTGGGAGGGCCCCTTAAAGGAGAGCTGGAAGGGGCCCTTAATGTTTCCCCGCTGTGTGGAGAGAGATGTATAGGGAATTACACACCTGTTGTACTGGTTTCAATGAAGTTATCTCCTCTGCACATGATGTCAGTTCTCTTCCATGGTGGTATCCCATGCAAATGGTGACCGTTCATTCCTTTTGCCAGGTGACCAATGCAACGGATGGGTCCTGACTGTGTCTCCGAAGCCCCATTTCAATTCAGTGGCCTTTTACCTCTGTAAATTCAGAAGGGCCGACCAGTTATTTCAGAGGGAATGTTAGTTCTGAGACACAAGAAGCAGGCAAATCTGAGCTTCTATGCAGTTGATCCGGGCTCTGTGTGTTTTCTGAGGGGCCCAGACTGTTCGCACCAGATCCATGTCAGGTCAGCATTACCTAGTGATTCTGAACAAACAGCATTTAGACAGTTTATGACTCCCTATGCCTGCGCAGCTTAAGAGGTCAGAGACTTGATTTCTCCATGTTCGCCACCATGTTGGATCTCCTATATTGCTACTTTTTAATGTCTGTGTGTGTGCGTGCATATATATATATATATATATATATATACTCTCCAGATTTTTCAAAATATGAAATATATGTGTCTTATTATACGCTCCCTAAATTCATTCATATTCATATATGTGGATTTATAACAAACTTTCCACAAGATTATACTCAGAAATAATCATCCACCTGAAATACATATTTCTTTCCTAGTACTGAAAAGTAACTTCATAGAATGGTGCATACAAACTCTAATATTTCTACAGATACTTACCCAGTGTAACATCAATGCAAGTAGATTCCTAGGGGACATGATGTGTATTTTGACGTTCATTTCTATTCAACACTGGTACATTACTATTTCTTCAGTTTATGCACATAATAGGATATATATTTCATCCACAAGTTAGAAAACTTATAGGCATTTGTTTCATGATCAGTCACTTCCTGCTTCAGAATACATGTATTCCTCCATGTTTCTTGACTGGTCTTTTCATAAGACTTTTTCCAATCACAATATTTTCATTTTTCATTATCTCTTATGAAGCAAAACTCAAACACCCTTCATGATAAACCATAATCCTAAAATTACCATTAGATGTATAACTGGTTGGAATGAATGATTATATATCAATATAAGATTTCTTATATATTTTTAGATATCAATTCAATTCATTATTTAAAGTGGAACCAGTTAAATTATTTATTCACAGGATGGTCTATTCATGCATTATCTCTATATTCATAGACACAGGGTACACCTCTGTGTACCCCTAACACTAATGTATATGTCTTCAAAATATTGCTCCCAGAAATGGTGGAAGAAATACTCATGTCACCTGATCCACATATATATTTTATCACAGTAAAATTCTGAACAAAAAATGTAAAGGTCACACTTATGATTGTACCGAGCCTAAAAGGAAAGTGAACATGGATAACTAAAAACATCCATGTGAAGATTGCCTAATGCTCTCAAATGTCAATCCTATTGGTGACAACATATTTGTTTCTTCCAATGATTATATATTCAAACTAAACCCTGTTGAAAATGTCTAATCCTATAACTCACTTTATACTTTGCCTGATTTCATAATGTCTCTATTGATACCTGCTTTCCTACTTATTTTCCCCAGTTCATCGTTGTGACTGACTCTTCACATGTGCTGAAATTTTCATTCATTCTCTAACAGAAACCCTATTGCTAAAGAACTTTTGGTCCAAATCCTATACTCACTCTTCTTCCTAAACCTACCGACTATCTTCCTAATCCTACCGACTATCCATTTTGACTGGATGTTCTCTTCTACATTAAATCTACCAAGGTACAAGGTCCTGTGCTTCAAATCATACCTAGATTTCTGTTTCCATACTGATATTTCACCTCTATATTCTTGTAATTATCGCACGTTCTCAATACCATTATTCATCGCCCAGAATGATTCCTAACCCAAATTGAACCTGTTATTAACCCTAAACATACACTGTTCCCTAAATCTCATTTTACAGAAGAGCAGCAACAGAGTTGTTCTTAAAATACAGGGAATTAGGGGACCTTCCACCTGCTGAAAACCTCAAAGGTCCATGCAGAAATGATACCTGGAGAAGTTGTAGGGAGGTATGAAAGACCTGAGAGAGCAAAAGTCCTATTCCAAGTCAAACAACCTGGTCAGGATAAAGGGATGTGTCCGAATCAGCATCTCTCTACTTATTTTAGAGAAGATGGACTAAACCAGACCTGTGTGGAGAGCTGTTCCCAGGTGTCTATGGTTGATATACCATTCTAACTTGTGAAAGTGTTCCAGGAAGTAGGAGCAGCCTCCATCTCATGGGACCCTTGGAAGGAAGTGTTAGGACAAAGTGGTTGCCAAGGCAGTGGCCTCATTCAGTTCCAAAGAAAGTCACATACCTCATTTCCTTGGTGATGGAACTCTCTGAACTTGCTATCCAAGAACCAAGACACCGAGAGGCAATCCCAGTCCATGTCCCTGTGGGCTCACTTGATTGGATTTTCCAAGGACAGAGTCAGTCTTTCTTGGTACCTCCTGATGTGAGTATAGCCAAATACCAGGAGAGCTCTGAAGAGATACTTTTCCTGCGAAAGCAGGTAGTGGCTGGCCACTTTTTCCTGACAACTTCACAGAGTTGGTCAAGGAAACCAGATCTGATAGAGGACACGCCATTTTGGGGGAACATAATATGGCCCACCAGTCAGAGTTAACTCCAGAGAGTCACAGACCTACTTGAGGGAAGGAGGTGCATTTGTGAGTGTGGGTTTGTTGTTTTGTCTCATGTTCAGAGAATAGGTACGAAAGGCGGTTTGTTTGATTTTAAGTGAACTATTTCTAGTAAGTCGTTTGACAAGATGAGTGTTTCTATGTCTGTGTATCCCACTGTGTCCGCGGTTGTAGACATGAGAAAAGAGAATGCAACAATGGATGTGTCCTGTCTAGTAGAAAGCTTCCCATTATGCATCCTGCCTAATTTATGAATAGAGTGCGGCTTGCCTTATGGATGGGCAATACCTACTACCTTCCTAAGTCTCTGTTTTCTTCTGAATTCTGGCCACTCTCCAGAATAGGCTCATGGTTTTGTGTCCATGATATGTAACAACTCCAAGGTCTGTGACATGGCCATGTACAGGATAGCTGAAGGGAATGGCCAGCATCTCAGAAAACTCAGATATCAATGTGATCAGGAAAGTCTCAGTGGATATACCCTGCTTTTGGCCTTTTGCTTACCTATTGTTCTGTTGCCCTGAATATCAGGAAGGTCTTTGCCTCAGGCCACCCCTTTGTGAAGCCTGAAGAAAACAGTTTTCAAATGGAAATGAATGGGCATCACTTGTGGCTCTTTCTTAATTGCTTTGGAAAGGGATGTGTCTGAATTAGCCTCTTGGCCTTGTATGTGGCTGTGACTTTGATTCTCAGCAGCTGATGGATCTAAAGAATGATCCCATGTGTGCATCCAAAACCATAATTGCCAAAAGATCAGTCATTGTGGATGAAGTCTCTCGTCTTCCTCTGTTAGGTTCCTGACTTCCATCAAGTGAGAATTGGTATTCCTTGGGTCAAATGAATTCTTCAAATCACTACAGAGGTGCTTAGGTTTTTGCATGACTCCAAATCACATAAAGAATCTATAATTGAAAGTCAGTAGGCCACAAATTGGAGAAACAGAGCAGTATTAACGGGAGGCTTATTTGATCACTCCTGGTTCACAGGAAGGGTGTCTAGGCCAACATGACTTTAGGCAAATGAGGGGCAAGGGAGTTTATTTGGACACTGTCTTTGGGTGAGCCATTCATGGAAACCTTCAGCCAGAGGTTACGATGAGTGACTATATGGAAGAAGATGAGGACCTTGTTTGAGTGTTTTGGTTTTAATTGTGGTCATTTGTGTGGTGGTTGTAAGAAATATCTTGGTCCACCTGGGCTTGAACTCTGGTTGGATTCCCCTTAGAGACTGCGTTCTGGAACTGAACTCAGAGAAGTATTGCCATGAATTGTGTTGGGATATTAGGAGGCCACGCATGAGAGTCGCCCTTGGAAACTGAGATCTAGGCCCAGGGTGGCTTTCCACAGAGCACTGAGAATCTCAGCCAGGATAACACATGATTTTATTCTGAAAGACTTGGGAGCCATAGTTGAGTGTCAAAACACACATGGACCTCACATTGTAGACCTCAATTTACCTGGCTTCATGTGACCTTTTGGCCACTCTTTGAGAAGCCTTGCCTGTGAGAGTTCTCCAGAGCTTTCATTGAAAATGAGCTTCCTCATTATTTAATGGTTTCTGAATGAATTGAAACCCACAGTGCCTCCAACTTCATCCTTAACAATGGCTAGATGAATACCATGTAGTTATTAAAATTTCCATGACCAGGTGGCACTGGAGAACCTTTGAATGTCCTGTTGCTGATCATGAGTATACCAGACAGTTGCTTGATTGACTGGATTTCATGAAAATGTTGTAGAAAAGAGATGCCGGTACGTTTGAGTCTGCTGAGTAGTGGGCCTAGAGCACTGGTGGGCAGGTGTGTGAAAAAACATCATTAGTAGGGCCATGAGGATCTACCATTGGATTCCAAATGGCTTGTGACTGACATGGTGCAGCCAGCAGACCCTTATTTGTAAAGTCATCTTTTTATATGGAGAGGTTTCAGGGCAATGTTCAGAATAAGGGTCATATGGACAAGGGGGCAATGGGGCAAGCTATGAGGGATAGAAGCCTGGTTGGTGCGTTCTCCTGCACAACCTGACCCACCACACGTGACATAACTCCCTCCAGCACTGTGTCTCAGTTGGGCTCCTTGTATTTCATGAAGCAAATACTAAACTCTCAGTGCAGCAGGAAAAACACCACAAAAAGTGGAGGAGGACAAAATGGCTTCACAGTTCACATGGGGAGACATTTAGTCACCAGTGGTCACTGTTTACCAACAAAGAGAGGATTCAGGCCTCCTGCTTCATGTTAATTGGAAAATAAGAACCCATGTCCTTCAGGTCCTTTGATGTTCTCACTACAAAAGAAGATAAAGCTCCTGAAAACAACCTAAATTTCAAGTGCCCAAGCTCAGAGTGAGATTCTCAAATAGTCCTTAGGCCAGAAGAGCTCCATGTTTGTGGAGTGTTTACCCTGTCCCTTACTTTTAGAAAGTCCTCTACCTCCACCAAAGATGTGAAATCTGGAGCATTTTCCATTCCAGATAGGTATTCACAGATTTTCTAACTCTTCTCCTATAATTGTGTCTTACTTGAGGCGAAAGTAATGTTAAAGCATTGTTCTGGATGAGAGTGGGAAGATTTTTGTGTAGCATATATTTTCATACACATTGGATTCAATTTCCTATTTTCTATTCGAAATACTGAATCCCTGACACTAACACATACCCTATCAGACTCTGAATACTATTTCTAATAGGATGGAGAAAAATAACCCAAACAGAATAGAAATACAAGCAGTTTAGAGGAGTCATGGTGTATATTTGGACTTGCCTTTTGCATGATACAGAGTAGGAGTTAAATCTAGTCAATTTTTTGTTGAAATAGTTCTCCATGTGTTTTTAAAGTTAACAAATTGTGAATTCCTGTCTCCCTTTCTCTGTAGCCCATTCAGCACATATATTTTCATATGGATATATAGAATCATACCTGGTACCACACATACATTCTTGTGAGGTGGATGAGTTGGCAGATACAAATTGTGAGAAGAGATCCCTCCTACTAAACCGTGTTGGAACTGAATATTCAGCCAATGGGTGAGCTTCCATGTTCAGTAAAATGAATATTTTTGGATCTGTGGATGATATATATTTTATGATGAATTTTGATTGACATATATGTTGCTATTTTTTTTTCTGTGTGTGTGTGTGTTTTGTGTCACTCACCTGTTCTGTAAAACAACTTCAGAGAGAGAGGTTAAAAATTCATGCAAAGCTCTGATGGAGGTATCTAATATCTTAGTTTTGGTCTATTGCTTCTTCTAATTGGGTCATTTGTTGTGTCCCATGGACGAGGGCAGTGGTTCCTGTGCCCACCCCTGCAGCAACTCCTATTCCGAATAGGATGGCTAAAGTGAGGGATATATGTTCCCAGTTGAAACGGGTTGTATGCCCCCCTATTTGATCTTCAAATGAATCTGCATCATGATAGAGCACTCTGGGAAACATCTGCACCATTACACAATTAATCACATCTGTTGACCATTTCATGAAAACATAAACAATGTTTAATTATATACAATTATGCTGTTGTAGGGACGGACAAGGCAAGGCACCTAAGATAGCAACGAAGACAGCGAAACCGTCCTATTTGGTTGCAACCAGATTCAGAGGGCATTGCTTCTGTTGTAATCAATTATTCTCCTGAAACTCAAGTATAGGTAGTTTCAGAATTTTGTACCCAACATGTAAGGGAAGGGGCTCAGAAGTTCACAGTCTGCAGAAGTTCAAAAAAGCCGTTGTTGTTTCTGTTTTTTCCTCGGTTCTGGGCAAGTTAACTTTTCAAGGACACCTGGGAGGGAAAGAGCTTTTTCCTACCTTTCTTATTTTTCGCCCCTGACAGCTGTTACCATGGAGCCCTGATGGTAACTTCTTTATCTTAGAAATATAGCCATCTCTGTAAAGCCCCAGCTCACGGCCAGAGGCCTTGTTCATATATTTTGTGGAAAACAAGTAATGGGGTGTCTAGCATAGAAGTGCTTATTTTTCTAGCCAGTGGCCAAGTAGAACAAGGCAACACTAAAAGAGGAAGTTTATCTACATTGAACTCTTTTATAGGGACTCTTTTGCTGAAAGTCCTAAAGTCAGCCATGCTGAAGACTTCTGTAGAAAGTCAGTTAAGAATTTTCTGTAGGCCTGGTACAGAAGGGAAAGACAGGGAAGGTGGGGCTGACAGCAGCTCCGAGGATCTGAGAATAAGGAAGGAGAGATGTAAAAGAATAATGGGAAAGGGGTTTGGGATTTTCCTAGCAACAAAAACTTGAGCAGTAGAACAGGTAGAGCAGAGGGGAAGACAAGAGTGAGTATCCCAAAACGCATGTGAGGGACTTTAAATTCTTAGTAAACCCTTTTCAGTGATGACAAGCAACATTAAAGGCCATTTTCATTACATCTTGTATAGGGGTCTGAGGGCTCTCCTCAGGTGGTTTTAGCTTTGGGTTAGCTGGTAAGAGGACCTGGTGGGACCCGGTGTAGGCACTGACAGGAGAAGAGAGGAGTGAGTGTGTGGAGGGGTACCTCAGTACCTGCTACCTCAGCAAGGGGGCAATGGTCTGAGAACCGGGAGAGGTTTGGGTTTTTGATCTAATAATTGGAGGGGAGAAATCAGGTTGCTGAGGTGAGAGTGACAGCAGAGACTCTGGAGCACAAGGCTGAAGGTGAGGATCTATTGGATAAGCATAGTTCAGGATATGAGTGAAGGATGGAAAAGGCCTGCCCATAGGGGAATCTCCTTTCACCCTTTTGGGCACTTGCAGAAGTTAAAAAGGTCACACAGGGCTGGGGATGTGGCTCAATTGTAGCACGCTCGCTTGGCATGCGTGCGGCCCGGGTTTGATCCTCAGCACCACATACAATCAAAGATGTCGTGTCCGCCAAAAACTAAAAAATAAATATTAAAAGTTCTCTCTGTCTCTCGCCTCTCTGTTTAAAAAAAAATGGTCACGCAGAATTTGAGGATCTAGAGACCCCTCTGGGGGCCATCGGTTTTGGTTATCTAATTGGTAATATGGCCAATGCTGTGTACTGAATTTGATGAGGAGTTTGTGTTCCATCAGGCAGCCCCTGTATGCTCACATCCCCATGACGTACAGAAAAAGTCGGCCAGGCATTCTGGAATTACTAAAAAGGAGTGATGGATTTTTCCTTTCCCCAGGTCCATGATCCTCTTAGTTGTACAAGTCCGATATTTACTGCCATTAGCCCCTTGAACTAGAGACCTTTTATTTGATAGAGGGCCCAATGGGGCCTTAAGCGCTGAGAATATTGCCCCTGAATCCCCTTCAAAGTTTACTGGGGTCTCCTCCACTTCAAAAGATACGCTGAGCTCAGGGAGGGGATCTGAGCCCCGACTTTTGTAGTCATGCTGAAGAGTCAGAATGGCTGGCTGGCGTGGCTGCCTCTTTCTAGGGCACTCTTGAACCCAGTGACCTCTTTCTTTACAGTAGGTACATTGATCTGAGGTCAGGGGTGGCCTCTGGCGTGGGACCAGGTATCCCTTCCTGTCTCCCTGTTTCTTAATTTCTGGCCCTTTTGTTGTTGTGACCGGGACCTTAGTCAACTCCTTAGTCTGTCTTTTGTTTCTTTTATCGTCCTTTTGCTCCCTTCTCTTCCTCAGTTTCTCTCTTATAGTATACTTTCTCGGCTTCTCTGACTAAATCTCTCAAAGTCATATCTTGTAATCCATCTAAGCATTGTAACTTTCTTTAAATATCCAAGGCAGCATGCCCAATAAAGGCCATTGTGACAGATGCCTTTTGATCCTCTGCATGAGGATCGAAAGGAGTATATCTCCTATATGCCTCCGTAATTCTCTCTAGAAACATAGAGGAAGATTCATCAGGCCCGCAGGCGTGGTAGCCACGTCACCCCAAATGGAGTAGGGAAATAGCAGTGCCGCTGCCCATGCCCGGATAAGGCCCAGTCACCAGCTGGTGCGGTAGTAACGTCACCCAAATTGTAGTGGGCCTTCTCACGGCAAGGGCCAGCGCCACTGCCTATTATCCCTACTCCATTTGGGGTGCCAACGAGGCCTCTCCCACCCTGCCCCCAGGATTACGGAGCCTATAGGAGATATACCCTTGATTGCAGAGGATCAAAAGGCCCAGTACAAGCACAACGGCCCAACGGTGTGGTAGTCACGTCAACCCAATTGGAGTAGGGGCAGAGCAGAGCCTTTGCCCGCACCCAGAACAGGCCCAGCGATCTGCCAGCATGGTAGTCACGACACCCCAATGGCAGTAGGGCCAGAGCAGAGCCACCACCCGCTCCCGCAAGGTAGGCAGACCTGCAACCGACAGGTGGAACAGGCCCAGCGGCCTGCAAGCGCGGCAGACACGTCAACCCATTTGGTTCTTTGAAAAAATAAAAAAAATCGACAGAACATTAGCCATGCTAACGAAGACAAGAAGAGAGAGAACTCAAATTACTAGCATATGGGATGAAAAAGACAACATCATAACAGATATTTCAGATATACAGAAGATAATCCGAAATTATTTTGAATCTTTGTACTCTAATAAAATAGAAGACGGTGAAGGCATCGATAAATTTCTTAAGTCATATGATCTGCCCAGATTGATTCAGGAGGATATAGACAACCTAAACAGACCAATATCAATTGAGGAAATAGAAAAAACCATCAAAACACTACCAAGTAAGAAAAGCCCAGGACCTGATGGGTATATAGCAGAGTTTTACAAAACATTTAAAGAGGAACTAATACCAATACTTTTCAAGTTATTTCAGGAAATTGAAAAAGAGGGAATTCTTCCAAATTCATTCTATGAAGTCAACATCACTCTGATTCCTAAACCAGACAAAGACACTTCAAAGAAAGAAAACTACAGACCAATATCTCTAATGAACCTAGAGGCAAAAATCCTCAATTAAATTCTGGCAAATCAGATACAAAAGCATATCAAAAAAATTGTGCACCATGATCAAGTAGGATTCATCCGTGGGATGCAAGGCTGGTTCAATATACGGAAATCAATAAATGTTATTCATCACATCAATAGACTTAAAAATAAGAACCATATAATCATCTTGATAGATGCAGAAAAAGCATTCGACAAAGTACAGCATTCCTTTATGTTCAAAACTCTAGAAAAACTAGGGATAACAGGAACATACCTCAATATTGTAAAAGCAATCTATGCTAAGTCTCAGGCTAGCATCATTCTGAATGGAGAAAAATTGAAGGCATTCCCCCTAAAATATGGAACAAGACAGGGATGCCCTCTTTCACCACTTCTGTTCAACATAGTTCTCGAAACACTGGCCAGAGCAATTAGACAGACAAAAGAAATTAAAGGCATATAAATAGGAAAAGAAGAACTTATATTATCACTATTGCAGGTGACATGATTCTATACCTAGCAGACCCAAAAGGGTCTACAAAGAAACTAATAGAGCTAATTAATGAATTCAGCAAAGTGGCAGGATATAAAATCAACACTCATAAATCAAAGACATTCCTGAATATCAGTGACAAATCCTCTGAAACGGAAATGAGGACAACCACTCCATTCACAATATACTAAAAAAAAAAAAAATAATTGGGAATCAACCTAACAAAAGAGGTGCAAGTTTTATACAAGGAAAACTACAGAACCCTAAAGAGAAAAATAGAGGAAGATCTTAGAAGATGTAAAAATGTACCCTGTTCATAGATAGACAGAACTAACATCATCAAAATGGCGATATTACCAAAAGTTCTCTATATGTGTAATGCAATGCAATTCAAAATCCCAACGGCAGTTCTTGTAGAAATAGAGAAAGCAATCATGAAATTCATATGGAAAAATAAAAGACCCAGAATAGCAAAAACAACACTAAGCAGGAAGTGAGAATCAGGCCGTATAGCGATACCAGACTTCAAACTATACTACAGAACAATAGTAAAAAAAAAAATAGCATGGTACTGGTACCAAAACAGGTGGGTGGACCAATGGTAAAGAATAAAGGACACAGAAACCAAT
This sequence comes from Callospermophilus lateralis, assembly GCF_048772815.1. NCBI lineage: Eukaryota > Metazoa > Chordata > Mammalia > Rodentia > Sciuridae > Callospermophilus > Callospermophilus lateralis. The sequence continues at coordinate 374,111 of NW_027511047.1, read as the reverse complement.
CCAAAAAATACAACTATCTTATATTTGATAAAGGGGCTAAAAGCATGCAATGGATGAATGATAGCATCTTCAACAAATGGTGCTGGGAAAACTGGAAATCCATATGTAACAAAAAGAAACTGAATCCCTTTCTCTTGCCATGCACAAAAGTTAAATCAAAATGGAACAAGGAGCTTGATATCAAATCAAGACATGGTGTTTGATAGAAGACAAAGTTGTCTACGATCTACATACTGTGGGGTCGCCTCCAAATTCCTCAATAGGACACCCATAGCACAAGCGTTAATAACTAGAATCAACACATGGGACTTACTCAAAATAAAAGTTTTTTCTCACCAGAAGAAACAGTAAGAGGGGTAAATAGGGAGCATACATCCTTGGAACAAATCTTTCCTCCTCACACTTCAGATAGAGCACTAATATCCAGAGTATACAAAGAACTCAAAAAATTTGTCAATAAGATAACAAATAACCCAATCAACAAATGGGCCAAGAACCTGAACAGACACTTCTCAGAGGAGGACATACAATCAATCAACAAGTACATGAAAAAATTCTCACCATCTCCAGCAGTCAGAGAAATGTGAATCAAAACCACCCTAAGATACCATCTCACTCCAGTAAGTTTGGCAGCCATTATGAAGTCAAACAACAACAAGTGCTGGCGAGGATCTGGGGAAACAGGTACACTTGTACATTGCTGGTGGGACTGCAAATTGGTGCAGCCAAATGGGAAAGCAGTATGGAGATTTCTTGGAAAGCTGGGAACGGAACCACCATTTGACCCAGTTATTCCCCTTCTCGGTCTAAAACCTAAAGACCTAAAAAGAGCATGCTACAGGGACACTGCTACATCGATGTTCATAGCAGCACAATTCACAATAGCAAGACTGTGGAACCAACCTAGATGCACTTCAATAGAAGAATGAATAAAAAATGTGGCATTTATACACAATGGAGTATTACTGTGCATTAAAAAATGACAAAATCATAGAATTTGCAGGGACATGGATGGCATTAGAACAGATTATGCTAAGTGAAGCTAGCCAATCCCTAAAAAAACAAATGCCAAATGTCTTCTTTGATATAAGGAGAGTAACTAAGAACAGAGTAGGGACGAGGAGCATGAGAAGAAGATTAACATTAAACACGGATGAGAGGTGGAAGGGAAAGGGAGAGAGAATGGAAACTGCATGGAAATGGAAGGAGAACCTCAGGGTTATACAAAATTACATACAAGAGGTAGTGAGGGGAAAGGGAAAAATAATACAAGGGGGAGAAATTTATTACTGTAGAGGGTGTAGAGAGAGAAGAGAGGTGGAGAGGGGACGGGAGGGGGGATAGTAGAGGATAGGAAAGGCAGCAGAATACAACAGACACTAGTATGGCAATATATGAATGAATGGATGTGTAAGTGATGTGATTCTGCAATCTGTAAACGGGGCAAAAATGGGAGTTCATAACCCACATAAATCAAAGTGTGAAATATTATTTATCAAGAACTATGTAATGTTTTGAGCAACCATATATAAAAATTAAAAAAAAAGATAACTAAATTCGGTGAATAATGCACTAGAATCCTAATATTTCTACAGTAACTGACCCAGTTTAAAATCAATGCCAGTAGATTCCTATGGGACATGATGTGTATTTTGACGTTCATTTTTATTCAACAATGGTACATTACTATTTCATGAGTTTATGCACATCATAGGATATATATTTCATCCACAAATTAGCAAATTTATAGGCATTTGATTCAATTTCAATCGCTTCCTGCTTTACAACATATGCATTCCTCCAGGTTTCCTGACTGGTATATTCATGAGACTTCTTTCCAAACATATTATTTTCGATTTCCATAATCACTTTTGAAACAAAACTCACACACTGTTCATGATAAACCGAAACACTAATATTACCATTAAATGTATAATTGGTGGGAATGAATGATTGTATATCAATATAAGATTTCCTGTAATTTTTAAGATATCAGTTCAATCCATTATTTAAAGTTGGAACAAGTTATATTATTTATTCACTGTATTGTCTATTCGTACTTTATCTCTAAATTCATAGACACAGGGTGCACCTCTTTGTAACCCCAATACTAATTTTACGTCTTGAATATATTGCTTCCAGTAATGGTGGAAGAAATACTCATGTCACCTGATCTACATATACATTTTATCACAGTAGTATTCTGGACAAATAATGTAATGGTCACGGTTATGATTGCACGAAGGACTAAATGGAAAGTGAACATGGATTACTAAAAACATCTATGTCCAGGTTGCCTAATGCTCTCAAATGTCAATCCTATTGGTGACTACATATTTTTTTCTTCCTAATATTATGTATTCAAACTCAACCCTGTTGAAAATGTCTAATCCTATCACTCACTTTATACTTTGCCTGATTTCATAATGTCTCTATTGATATCTGCTTTTCTACATTTTTTCCCAGCTCATCATAGTGACTGACTCTTCATATGTGCTGACTTTAACAATCACTCTGTAACCGAAACCCTATTGTTAAAGAACTTTTGTTCCAAATGCTATACTCACACTTCTTCCTAAACGTACTATCTTCCAATTTCTATCAACTATCCCTTTTTGACTGGATGTTCTCTTCTACATTCAATCATTATAGTAAATGTCTGGCGAGCTTCACAGGAGGAAACCACCAACAGACTATCTCATGCAACAGCAAAGGGTTTATTGAGTGTCCAGCATGCTGGTGCTCAGAGCTCACTTGAATAGAGCAGATAGCCCTGAGAATAGCTTAAGTAGAGCTTATATACTTTACCTGGAGAGGGCAGGGAGGGAAGTTTATTGATGGATCGGGGTGAGTGGGCGATTTGCGTGCAACTGGGTGAGGGAGCACATTCTGCAGTTGGGCAGTTGGGGACAGCACATACTGGGAACAAGATTTGCAAGCATTTCTCAAGGTTTCAACAGTGTTTTGTTAAGCATACAGAAAAACAGGAAGTGACAAGTACCTATTTTACTAACCTTTTATTCCCCACTTCTTCTTCTGGCTACTTTTAATCATAAAAATGATCATTGGGGGGGTGTCACATTCTATGTATACTAGTAGGGTATTACCATAAGTTTAACTCGTCCAATTTGAGCCTGGAGAAAAGAAATTACACGGTTGAGAAAACAGGGTTTAATAGTTAGCAATAACATGAGGATTACTATTGGACCGGCCAGGGTTGATAAAAACGTAGTTAACCAGGAAGACTGTGTGAACCAAGACTCAAACCACCTTTTTTGGGCCTCTCTGTCTCGTTGATGCTTTTCAAGGCATCTTTTTAATTTACTCTTAGATTTTATTACAAGTCCAGTATGCTCGGCATACAAACAACTTTCTTCTCTCAATGTAGCACAAAGCCCCCTTCTCTCATGACAAGGAGGTCCAACCCTCGAGTGGTCTGAAAAACAACTTCAGAGAGAGAGGTAAAAGACTCATGCAAAGCTCTGATGGAGGTTTCTAATATCTTAGTTTTGGTCTATTGCTGTCATTTGTTGGGTCATTTGTTGAGTCCCTTGGACAAAGGCAATGGTTCCCGTGGCCACCAGTGCAGCAATTTCTATTCCTAATAGGATGGCTACATTGAGAGATATATATTTTCAGTGGAACCGGGTTGAATGCCCCCCTATTTGATCTTCAAATGAATCTGCGTCGTGATAGAGCACTCTGGGAAACATCTGCACGATTATACAATTAATCACATCTGTTGACCATTTCATGAAAACATTAACAATGTTTAAGTATATAGAATCATGCTGTAGTAGGGAAGGACAAGGCAACGCACCTAAGATAGCACTGAAGACAGGGAAACAGTCCTATTTGGTTGCAACTAGATTCAGAGGGCATTGATTCTGTTGTAATCAACTAATCCTCTGAAACCCAAGTTTAGGTAGTTTCAGAATTTTGTACCCAACATGTAAGGGAAGGGGCTCAGAAGTTCAAAGTCTGCAGAAGTTGAAAAAAGCAGTTTTTGTTTCTGTTTTTTCCTCGGTTCTGGGCAAGTTAACTTTTCAAGGACACCTGGGAGGGAAAGAGCTTTTTCTTCCCTTTCTTATTTTCCCATTGCCAGCTGTTACTACGGAGCCCAGTTGCTAACTTCGTTAACTTAGAAATGTAGCCATCTCTGTGAAGCCCCACGTCAAGGCCAGAGGCCTTGTTCACATATTTTTGTGAAAAACTAGTAAGGGGGTGTCTGGATTAGGAGTGCTAATTTTTTAGCCAGTGGCCAAGTAGAACAGGGCAACATGAAAATAGGAAGTTTAACTACATTGAACTTTTTTATAGGGACTCTTTTGCTGAAAGTCCTAAAGTAAGCCATGGTGAAGACTTCTGGAGAAGGTCAGTTAAAGACTTTTCTGTGGGCCTGGTATAGAGGGGAAAGACGGAGAAGGTGGGGCTGAGAGCAGCTCCGAGGATCTGAGAATGAGAAAAGAGAGATGTAAAAAAATAATGGGAAAGTGGTTTGGAATTTTCCTAGCAACAAATATTTGAGCAGTAGAACAGGTCAAGCAGAGGGGAAGATGGTAGTGTGTATCCCAAAACGCAGAGGGACTTTAAATTTGTAGTAAACTGTTTTCAGTGATGACAAAGCAACTTTAAAGGCCATTTTCATTACATCTTGGATAGAGGTCTGAGGGCTCTCCTCAGCTCGTTTGAGCTTTGGGTTAGTTGGTAAGAGGACCTGGTGGGACCCAGTGCGGGCACTGTCAACAGAAGAGAGGAGTGAGTGGGTGGAGGGGTAGCTCAGTACCTGCTACCTCAGCAAGGGGTCAATGGTCTGAGAACCAGCAGAGGTTTGGGTTTTTGATCTAATAATTGTAGTGGAGAAATCAGGTTGCTGAGGTGGGAGTGACAGCAGAGACTCTGTAACAGAAGGCTGAAGGTGAGGATCTATTGGATAAGCATAGTTCAGGATGTGAGTGAAGAAGGGAAAAGAAATCCACATAGTGGAATCTCCTTTCACCCTTTTGTGCACTAGCAGATGTTAAAAAGGTCATGCAGGATTTGAGGATCTAGAATCCCCTCTGGTGGCCATCAGTTTTTGTTATCTAATTCGTAATATGGCCAATGCTGTCTACTGAATTTAATGCAGGGTTTGGGTTCCATCAGGCAGCCCCTGTACGCTAACATCCCCATGACTTACAGAAGAAGTCGGCTTTTCCCCCACACAACCATGGCTGTTTTTGGCTTTGACAGTCGGCCGGGTAAACACAGTAATCTAGGCTAGCCAACCTGCATCTGGCTCGTGTGTCCCTACATCCATAATATTTGTTTCCATTATCTATGGTAAGGAAGGGATTTAATGGAATTTTAGTGGGATCCTCTTCATCAGGGATATCCCATTAGGAAAGACTTATAGCCAGCTGACAAATGTCTGGGTGGAGAGATGGTCACCAGGTCCCTAAGTGGGCTGCATGCAAGATAGATTATACTTCTTTTCCAGTAGAATTTGTGATCAGCCATCGCTGCTGAACGGGCTGATGAGGGTTAGGACTACTTGTGGCCAAGGGGAGAGTCTATAGGCTTATCCACACGGTGAATATGCAATTTGAAAGTGTTACCAGTCTTTTCCAGTTTCCAGCCAGAGTGTGGACAGGGCGCAGGCTTGAGATGAGAGGCATGGATCCAGGAAGTGATTCCGTTTACCTTTACCACTATAGATGTTATAAGTAGCACCTGGTATGGTCCTTTCCAGTGGGGTTCCAGGGATGACACCTGATATCATCTTACGTAGATGAAGTCTCTTACTTGATATCGATGTGGAGTCCCCTCGTCCCCAGTTTGGTAGGGAGTGGCCAGCTGTTTCCACAGGTATCACTGAGATCTTTCAAGAGCTTTAAGTATGTCAAACAAGGGGGTGTGAAAGGGATCGTTAGGTCTTAGAGTTGGGCTTTGGTCCGTTACTGGAAGAGAGGCACCCTAGATATTCACAGGGGGTGTGGTTACTCAAAGAAACAGAGGGCATATTTCTTGCACGAAACATTGTATAAGGCATGAGCATAGTCCAATCATTTATGCTGGTCTCTAAGCTTAATTTCGTTGAGGTCTCTTTAATGGTTCTATTTATTCTTTCTACCTGTCCTGAACTCTAGATTCTGTAAGCACAATTAAACTTCCAATGAATCCCCAGGTTCCTGGCTAACCCCTGACTTACTTGGGCCATGAACGCCGGTGCATTATCAGACCGTATTACCTTTGGCAGGCCATATCTTTGAAAAATGTCTTTCAGGATCTGCTTGACCACCATTAGCACTGTTTCTTTTTTTTTCTTTTAGTGGGGAAGGCTTCAATCCATCCTAAAAATGTATCAACAAAGACTAGAAGATATTTATGTCCATACCTTGCTGGCTTAATTTCAGTAAAGTCAACTTCCCAGAATTGTCCTGGTCTGGTTCCTCGTAGGTGCTTTCCTGCAGGAAGCTTGGAAGGGTAAGAATTTACCAATTGATGGACTCGACAGGCTTTTTTTACCCATTCAGTTATTTCTTTTTGCTGTGAGTCAGTTAGTGGAAAACTCTGTTCTTGATACTTCAGAAATACCTGCAGTTTCTTTGAACCAAGGTGAGTGAGTTGATGTGCATTTTCTACTGACATATTTAGAGCTGTGACTATAGGAGTTTTTACTGAAGGATTTAGAAATTCCACTTGGGGGCCTTCAGGGTTAAAAGTTATTTTGGACCGGAACTTGGTGAGCAGATCTCTGCCCATCAATGGGGCTAGGAATTCTAGGATTACTAGGAAGGAGTGATGGATTTTTCCTTTCCCCAGTTCCATGATCCTCTTAGTTGTCCAAGCCCGATATTTACTGTCATTAGCCCCTTGAACTAGAGACCTTTTATTTGATAGAGGGCCCAATGTGACATTAGGGGTGAGTATATTGCCCCTTTATCCACTTCAAAGATTACTGGGGTCCCCTCCACTTCAAAAGTTACCCTGAACTCGGGGAGGGGATCTGAGCCCCGACTTTCATACTCATCCTCCAGAGTCAGAATGGCTGACTGGCGTGGCTGTCCCTTTCTAGGGCACTCTTTGGCCCAGTGTCCTTTTTTTTTACAGTTGGTACATTGATCTGAGGCCAGGGGTGGCCTCTGGCATGGGACCAGGTATCCCTTCCTGTCTCCCTGTTTCTTAATTTCTGGCCCTTTTGTTGTTGTGACCAGGACCTTAGTCAACGCCTTAGTCTGTCTTTTGTTTCTTTTATCCTCACTTTGCTTCTTTCTCTTCCTCAGTTTCTCTCTTAAGGTATATTTTCTTGGCTTCTCTGACTAAATCTCTCAAAGTCATATCTTGTAATCCATCTAAGCATTGTGACTTTCTTTTAATATCCAGGGCAGCTTGCCCAATAAAGGCCATCATGACAGATGCCTTTTGATCCTCTGCCTGTGGATCGAAAGGAGTATATCTCCTACATGCCTCCATAATTCTCTCTAGAAACATAGAGGGAGATTCATCAGGCCTTTGAATAATCTCTATTACCTTGGCCAAATTAGTTGGTCGCCTAGTGGCCACTTGGAGGCCCACTATTAGAACCTGGCGATAAGTGGACAGATGCTTTCTAACTTCAATGTTGTTGGTGTCCCAGTTGGGTTGTTTCAAGGGAAAACCAGCTTTGATTAAGTTGGGAAGATGTGTCCGTCTCCAATCTGGTAGGAGGACATTTTTTTATAGCTTCCAGGAAGATTCTCTTTTGTTCCTCTGTCGTGAAGAGAGTCCCTAGGAATTGTTGACAGTCATCCCAAGTAGGCAGGTGTGAAAACATCAATGACTCAACCAGACCTGTGAGCCCGATGGGGTCCTCGGAAAAAGGGGGATTGTTTTTTTTCCAGTTATATAGGTCGGAAGAGGAGAAAGGCCAATATTTGTAGGCTTGCATTTTCCCCCCATGGCCTTCGTCAATCAATGGTCCGTAGGGACATAGGGGGAGCATCACAGGAGGTCCAGGGTTTTCAATCATTCGCCACCATCAAGTTCCCTTAGCTGGGCTAGCTTCCTCCTGCGGAGGAGGGGCTGTGTGTGCTGCGGGGGAGTTATCTGGAGGGCGCTGGGCCAGCTTAGATTCCTCCAATGGTAGAGAGGCTGAGTCAGCTGCAGGAGAATCATTTAGAGGGTGTTGGTGGTTGGGGGACGAGGGCAGGGTATAATACGGGGGAAGAGAGTCCAGTAGAGTCAAATCTTGTGACTCAGGGATTACAAAGGGTGGAGGAGGAGGAGGAGCAGAGGGTTTGAGAGATCATGGGGGAAGGAGTAGGAGCAGGGGAAGGGACAAAGAAAGGCTTCACCCATTGAGGAGGAGATTTGCAGAGGTCCTGCAAAGTTAAGATATATGGCTGTTGATCCGGATGGCTATGTGTGCCTGGGTGAAAGACAATATCTCTGACTTCTTAAATTAGTGAGAAATAGAAAGATCCTTCTAGGGGCCATCCAAATTCAAAGGTGGGCCATTCTGAGGCACAGAGATTCCGAAAAGGCCCAACGTTTTACTAAAAAAGAAAGATTCTGAGCCCTTAAGCGGACTTTGGTCCAGTGATCAAGGGTCAGGGACAGGGGCATTGAAGTGCTGTGTCCCATAATGAATGATACACAAAGAGTGAATGCAAGACACACGACACAGACAAGACAAGACAATAAAGACATTCAATGGACATCCAAAACTGAGACCAGGACTGAGTAGCCAGCAAAACCCAATGGCCTGGCAATTCCGAATCCGATACAAAATATTACTGAGTCGAGGAGACTATTGTTCCTCGATTTCCCGAGTCTTTGGGAAGTCCCCCAGGGACGTGGCCTGCGGCTCTGTGACACGTCTGTCAGCCACCATTGGAGAGAACTCACGCTCTTCATCGACAGCCATTTTGCCAAGCCCTAACCTTAACACTGAAACAAGAAAGAGGGGCCTTACTTAACCCGAGAGGAACCCGTTAGGGTCTTTTGTCCGCCGCTGCCAAAACTCGGTGGAATCTCCATATGTAAAGGTCGGGCGAGCATGGAAGGAAGAGACCACTAACAGACTGTCTTATCCAACAGCAAAGGGTTTATTCTGGGTCCAGCATGCTGGGGCTCGGAGCTCACTTGAATTGATCAGAGAGCCCTGAGAACAGTTTAAGCAGAACATATATATTTTCCTTGGAGAGGGCAGGGAGGGAAGTTTACTGATGGTTCAGGGCGAGTGGTCGGTTTGCGTGCAACCGGGTGAGGGAGTACATTCTACACTTTGGCACTTGGGGACAGCACATTCTGGGAACAAGATTAGCAAACAGTTCTCAAGATTTTAACAGTGTTTTGTTAAGCATACAGAAAAACAGGAAGTGACAAGTACCTATTTTATTAACCTTTCACTACCGACTATCCTTTTTGACTGAATGTTCTCTTCTACATTCTATGATCCAAAGTACAAGGTCTTATGCCATTGTATATCAATTTATTCAAAGCTAAGTATCCCAATCAAGGGCCCAGTGCCCTTCTGGGCTTCAAATGTTACTTAGATTTCTGTTTTTATACATATATTTCACCTATATATTTTTATACATATTGCAGGTTCCCAATACCATTATTTATTCAGCATAATGATTCCTAACCCAAATCAAACATGTTATTAATCCTAACCATACATGGTTCCCTCAATCTAACTTTACAGAAGAGCAGGGACAGATTTGGTCTTACAATACAGGAATATAGGGAATCTTCCACCTGCTGATAACCTCAAAGGTCCATGCAGATATAATCTCTGGAGAAGATGTAGGCAACTCTGAAAGACCTGAGAGTGCAAAAGTCATCTTCCATGGAAAACAACCTGGTCAGGGTGAAGTGTTATGTCTGAATCAGCCTCTCCATTCTTAATGTAGAGAAGATGGACCAAATGAGACCTGTGTGGAGAGCTGCTCCTGGGTGCCTATGGGTGATATACCATTCTAACTTGTGAAAGTGTCACAGGAAGCAGGGGCAGCCTCCATCTCATGGGAAGCTTGGAAGCAACTCTTAGGACAGATTGGTTGCCAAGGCAGTGAACTCATTCAGTTTCTGATGGAAGTGACCTCACCTCACATCCTTGGTGATGGAACTCTGTGAACTTGCGATCCAGGAAGCCAGTCAAACATTGACAGTCCCAGTCCCAGTCTCAGTGGTTATACTTTTTGAATTTCCCAACGACAGAGTCAGTCTTTCTTGGTACCTACTAATGTTAGGATGGCCAAATGGCAGGAAAACTCTGAAGAGGGGCCTTTCCTGAGAAAACAGGTAGTGGCTCACCGCTGGCTCCTGACAACTTCAGAGAGTTGGCAAAGGACACAAAATCTGAGACAGGACAGACCATTTCGGGGGAACGTAGAATGGCCCACAGTCAGAGGACACTCCAAATAGTCACAACCTACTTGGAGGAAAGAGGTGCCTTTGTGGGTGTGGGTGTGGGTTTGTGGTTTTGGCTCATGTTCTGAGAAGAGGTAGGAAATGAGGTTTGTTTCTTTTGGGGTGAATTGTTTCTAGTAATTCATTTGACAATGCGAGTGTTTCTGTGTCGCTGTATCCCGCTGTGTCCGTTATTGTAGATATTAGAAAAGAGAAAGCATCAATGGATGTGTCCTGTCTTTTAGAAAGCTTACCAGCATTCATGCCGCCCAATTTATAAATGGAATGCGGCTTGCCATAATGATGGGCAACACCTACGATCTTCCTTAGTTCCTGTTTTCTTCCTGAAATCTGGCCACTCTCCATAATAGGCTCATGGTTTTGTATCCAAGATATGTACCACCTCCATGCTCTGTGACATGGCCATGTACTGAATAACTGAAGTGAATTGCGAGCATCTCAGAAAACTCACATACCTGTTTAACCTGTAAAGTCTCATTGGAGAAACCCTGCTTTGGGCCTTTTGCTTACCTATTGTTCTGTTTCCCTGAATGTCAGGAAGGTCTTTGCCTCAGGACAACGCTTTGTGAAGTCTAAAGAAAACCTTTTTCAAATAAAAAAGAATGGGCATCAGCTGTGGCTCTTTGCTTAATTGCTTTGCAAAGAGATGTGTATGAATCAGCGTCTTGGCCCTGTGTTAGGCTGTAGCTTAGATTCTCAGCAACTGATGGATCTAAAGAAAGATCCCATGTGTGCTTCCAAAACCAAAATAGCAAAAGAGCAGTCATTGTGGATGAAGTCTTTCGCCTTCCTCTGTAAGGTTTCTGACATCAATCAAGTGAGAATAGGGATCCTTTAGGTCAAATGAGTTCTTCAGTTCCCTGCAGAGGCTAGCCCATAGGTGGTTGGGTTTTCTCATGACTCCAATTCATATAAAGAATTTAAACCCCACAGTCACTAGTTCTCAAATTTGAGAAGTGGATCAGTATTAACGGCAGGCATATTTGATCACTCCTGGTTCACAGGAAGGGTGTCCAGGTCACACAGAATTTAGGTAAATGAGGGGCAAGAAAGCATATTTTGGACACTCTCTTGGGCTGCATTCCTCATGAAAATCTCCAATCAGAGGTTATGATGAGTGTCTATATGGAAGAAGATGAGAGCCATGTGGGCGTGTTTTGGATTTAATTGTGGTTGTTTTTGTGGCAGTTGGAAGGGATGACTGAGTCCACCTGGGTTTGAACTCTGGTGTGATTCCCCTTAGAGGCTGAGTACAGGAACTGAACTTAGAGAAGTATTGACATGAATTGTGTTGGGATTTTAGAAGACCAAGCATGAGAGTCACCCTTGGAAACTGAGATCTAGGCCCAGGGTGGCTTTCCAGAGACCACTGGGAATCTCAGGCTTGATATCACATGATTTTATTCTTAACGACTTGGCAGTCTTAGTTGAGAGTCAAAACACACATGGACGTTACATTGTAGACCTCAATGGGCCTGGATTTATGTGACACTTTGGCCAATCTTTGGGAAACCTTGCCAGTGAGAGTTCTCCAGAACTTCATTTGAAATGAACTTCCACAACATTTAACGGTCCCTGAATGAATTGAAACCCACATGCTGCCAACTTCATCCTTGAAAAATTGCTAGATAAATACCATGAAATTTTTGAAATTCCCATTTCCAGATGGCACTGGAGAAACTTTGGTTGTCCTGTTGCTGAACATGATTATTCAGGACAGTGACTTGATTGACTGAGTTTCATGAAAATGGTGTATAACAGAGATTCCAGGAAGTTGGACCCTGCAGAGTAGTGGGCCTAGTGCAGTGAAGGGCAGGTGTGTGATAAAAAAAAATCTGTGGTGGGGCCATGTGGATCTGCCATTGTCTTCCAATTGGCTTGTGACTGACATGGTGCAGCCAGCAGACGCTTCTATGTAAAGGTATCTTTTTATATGGAGAGGTTTCAGGCCAATGTTCAGAATCCGGTTGCTATGGTCAAGGAGGCAAGCTATGTGGAAGAGAAGCCTGGTTGGTACATTCTTCTGCAGGCCCTGACCCACCACAGGTGACAGAACTCCCTCCAGCACTGTGTCCCAGGTGAATTCCTTGTATTTCTTGAAGCAAATACGAAACTCCCAGTGCAGCAGCAAGAAACACCAGGAAAACTGGAGGATGACCAAATGGCTTCAGAGTCCACAAGAGTAGACAATTAGTCCCCAGTGGCCACAGTTTACCTACAAACAGAAAATTAAAGACAGCTTCCTCATGTTTATTGGAAAATAAGAAATCATGTATTCCAGGTCACATAGAAGCATACCCAGATTTGATTGTCTCACTACAAAGGAAGCTAAATCTCCTGACGACAACACATATTTCAAGTGCCCAACCTCAGAGGCAGTTCCTCAAGAAGTCTTTAGTCCAGCAGAGCTCCATGTTTGTGGAGTGTTTACCCTGTCCCTTACTTTTGGAATCTCCTCTACCACCTCCAAGTTTGTGAACTCGTGAGCATATTTGATTCCAGATATGTATTCACAGATTTTCTAACTCTTCTCCTCTAATTGTGTCTAACTTGGGGCCAAGGTAATCTCAAGGCATTGTTATGCATGAGAGTGGGAAGATACTTTTGTAGCATATATTTGCATAAACATTGGAATCATTTTCCAAATGATTCCAAATCCCTGACACAAACCCATGCCAACTAGACTCTGACTACTAATTCTAATATGATGGAGAAAATTAACCCAAACAGAATAGAAATACAAGCAGTTCAGAGGACGAATGGTGTATCATTGGAATTGCCTTTTGCTTTATATATGGTAGGAGTTATAAATCTAGTCAATTTTTTGTTGAAATGGTTCTCCAAGTGTTTTTCAAGTTAACAAATATGTGAATTCCTGTCTACCTTTCTCTGTATCCTATTCAGCACATGTATTTTTATATGCACATATAGAATCCTACCTGGTACCACACATACATTCTTGTGAGGTGGCTCACTTTGCAGACACAAATTGTGAAAAGAGATCACTCCTACTAAACGCGGTTGAAACTGAAAATTCAAACTATTGATGAGCTTCCTAGTACAATAAAATTATACATGAATCCATGTTCAGTAAAACGAATTTATCTGGATCTGTGGATGACATATATTTCGTGGTGAATTTCAATTGGCTTATATTGCTACTTTTTAATGTCTGTTTGTGTGCGTGCCTGTGTGTGTGTGTGTGTGTGTGTGTGTGTGTGTGTGTTTATATATATATATATATATATATATATATATATATATATACACACACACTCTACAGATTTTTCAAAATATGAAATATATGTATCTTATTATACACTCCGTAAATTCATTCATATTCATGTATGTGGATTAATAATCAACTTTTCACAAGATTATTCTGAGAAATATTCATCCACCTGAACTACATATTTGATTCCTAGTACTGAAAACTAACAGTAAATGGTGCATACAAATCCTAATATCTCTGCAGTAACTGACACAGTTTTATATCATGCAAGTAGATTCCTATAGGACGTGATGTGTATTTTGTCTTTCATTTTTATTCAATACTGGTACATTACTTTTTCTTCAGTTAATGCACATGGTAGGATATATATTTAATCCACTAGTTCAGAAATTTATAGGCATTTTGTCTTACTTTGCATCACTTCCTAATTCAGAAAACATGTTTTCCACAGGGTTTCTTGACTGGTCTTTTCATGAGACTTCTTTCACAAAATGCAAAGGTCACACTTATGTTTGTACCGAAGTCTAAATGGAAAGTGAGTATGGATTACTAAAAACATCTATGTCCAGGTTGCCTAATGCTATCAAATGTCAATCCTATTGGTGACTACATATTTGTTTCTTCCTAAGATTATATATTCAACCTCAACACTGTTGAAAATGCCTGATCCTATCACTTACTTTATACTTTGCCTGATTTCCTAATGTCTCTATTGATATATGGTTTCCTACATATTTTCCAGAGTTCATCAATGTGACTGGCTCTTCACATGTACTGATATTTACATTCATTCTCTACCCGAAACCCTACTGTTAAAGAACGTTTGGTTCAAATCCTATACTCACTCTGCTTTCTAAACCTACTGAATATCTTCCTAATCCTACTGACTATCCTTTTGACTGGATGTTCTTTTCGACATTCAATCATCCAAGGTACAAGGTCCTATGCCATTGTATATCAATTTATCTGAGACATCTGTGCAGAATATAATTCAAAGCTGAGTATCCCAATCAAGGGCCCAATGCACTTCTGGGTTTCAAATCTTACCTAGATTTCTGTGTTCATACTTATATTTCACCTATATATTCTTGTAAATATCGCAGGTTCCCAAAACCATTATTCATCGAACAGAATGATTCCTAACCCAAATCAAACCTGTTATTAACCCTAAGCATACACTGTTCCATCAATCTATCTTTACAATAGAGCAGGGACAGAGTTGGTCTTACAATACAGGAATTTAGGGTATCTTCCACCTGCTGAAAACTCAAAGGTCCATGCAGAAATGATCCCTGGAGAAGACTTAGGCAGCTATGAAGGACCTGAGAGCGCAAAATCATCTTCCATGGCAAAAAAAACCGGTCAGGATGAAGTATTGTGTCTGAATCAGTCGCTCTGTTCTTAATGTAGACAAGATGGACAAAACCAGGCCTGTGTGGAGAGCTGTTCCATGGTGCCTGTGGTTGATATACCATTCTAACTTATGACTGAGTCAGAGAAAGTAGGGGCAGCCTCCATCTCATGGGACCTTTGTAAACAACTGTTAGGACAAAGTGGTTGCCAAGGTATTGACCTCATTCAATTCCTGAAGGAAGTGACCTACCTCACTTCCTTGGTGATACAACTATCTGAACTTGGGATCCAGGAAGCCAGGCACCCAGAGCCAGTGCCAGTCCCATTCCCAGTGGGCACACTTGTTTGAATTTTCCAAGGACAGAGTCAGTCTTTCTTGGTACCTCCTGATGTGAGGATGACCAAATGCCAGGAGAACTCTGAAGAGGGGCCTTTCCTGAGAAAGCAGGTAGTGGCTCATTGCTGGCTCCTGACAACTTAACAGAGTTGGCAAAAGGGACCTGATCTGATACAGGACAGGCCATTTGGGGGGAACATAGTATGGTCCACCAGTCAGAGGACACTCCGGATAGTCACAGACCTAGTTGTGGGAATGAGGTGCCTTAGTGGGTGTGGGTGTGAGTTCGTGGTTTTGTCTCATGTTCTGAGAATAGGTAGCAAAGGTGGTTTATTTGGTTTGGAGTCGACTGTTTCTAGTAAGTCGTTTGAGAAGGCGAGTTTTTCTATGTCTGTGTATCCACTGTGTCCGTGGTTGTAGTTATTAGAAAAGCCAATACATCAATGGAGGTGTCCTGACTAGTAGGAAGCTTCCAGGCATTTAATCTGCCCTTTTTATGAATGGACTGCAGCTTGCCTTATGGATAGACAACACCTACTATCTTCCCAAGTTCCTGTTCACCTCCTGATTTCTGGCCTCTCTCCAGAATAGGCTCATGGTTTTGTGTCCAAGATATGTACCACCTCCAAACTCTGTGACATAGCCATATACTGGATAGCTGAATGGAATGGGAACATCTCAGAAACCTCAGAGATCAGTGTAACCAGAAAAGTCTCAGTGGAGAAACCCTGCTTTGGGCAATTTGCTTACCTATGGTTCCCTTGCCCTGAATGTTAGGAATGTCTTTCCCTCAGGCCACCCCTTTGTGGAGCCTGAAGAAAACAGTTTTCAAATTGAAATGAATGGGCATCACCTGTGGCTCTTTGCTTAATTACTTTGGAAAGGGATGTGTCTGAATCAGCCTCTTGGCCCTGTGTGAGGTTGTGGCTTTGATTCTCAGAACCTGATAGATCTAAAGAAAAATCCCATGTGTGCATCCAAAACCAAAATTGCCAAAAGAGCAGTCATTGCTGATGAAGTCTTTCACCTCCCTCTGTAAGTTTTTTGACCTCTATCAAGTGAGAATAGGAAAGATACACCAAGTCAATTGATGGCTCCTATTGGAAAAGTTCTATCACTGATGACAGCATCAGCATAAGTACCCCAACACTACGACAATTCGCTGCAGCAGCAGATAGTTCACAATGCATACAAGTGAGTTCACAATGCATACAAGTGATACATAATCCAGGCAAGTTCTGCAAGCAGTTCAGTGATGGCTATTGCAGAATCTGTAGATTGGTTTTATCTTTGTCTTCACTGGCACTGGGATGAAAATAGGAATTCTGGCAGTAATGGCTAAAGAAAAAAATATGTAACATTCCTGAGGGCACTAAAAGAAAACAATTTTCTTAACAATTTACATTATCTTGAAGAGAATAATTAAATATAATGAAAAGGAAAAGTGAAAGTAAACAAGCACGTCTGTTAACCTCCTATTTTTTCACATATTAAGACAATCCTGAACAGTTGTTTTCCCAATTTAAATTAAACAATTTAATTCACGTGAATAAAAAAAATGGATATATTATTTCATTAGCACTCATCATATGTGATATATGGACATAAGCACATTCAAATATATAACACAAAACACAAGTGTGCACACATAATAAATACATACAACACATGATATAATAGTAAAGGCCTTATAACTTTTTACATGTGAAATCATCATTGCAATGTTTAAAAACTCTATAGTCAAAAAATAGAACTGATAAGCAAAACATTATCCTAGGTCTGTATGAGCTCAAAAAAAACAAAAGAGAACTTCATGATGTGGGAAAGGGCAATAATAAAATAGATATTGAAAAAAGCATCCCTGTTCTGTCGCAGATGTAAGGATAGCCAAACTGGAGTTTTCGATATCAGCTGTTATGGATTTGAGCCAAATCATCTTATTTTGGTCTATTGAAAACGCTTCAGTTAATCTCTCTGGAATCCAAATCGGCTGATGTTCTCCTTTTGGAAACACATAAACAGACCCCCGACTCCAGGCAATCACTGGGTCGGGACCTTAGTTAATCTCTCTGGAATCCAAATCGGCTGCTGTTCTTCCTGTGGAAACCCAAAAACAGACCTCCAACTCCAGAAAATTAATGGGTCAGGACCTTTCCATTTTCCTGTTAGAATATCCTTCCAAAGTACCTCGGGCTTATACATATTTTTTGGACACTTATGCCTTTCTGCAGCACTAAGTCCTGAAAATCCAAATTTAAAAAGTTTAGATTAAAAAGGGTTATTTTAATTTTATCTTTGGGGAATTTATATTCCTTCCCAATTCTGTCTTCTTACTTTAATGAGTACATTTTAATAGTGTGATGTGCTCTTTCAACTATGGCTTGTCCCTGTGGATTGTATGGGTTTCCTGTTATATGAGTAATGCCAAATGATGAGCAAAATGGTTTAAAAGAGGTAGAAGTATAACCGGGGGCATTATCTGTTTTTTACTGTTTTGGAATGACCACAGTGGCAAAATTTTGTAAGCAATGAGCTACAACATCTTTAGTTTTTTTTTTCCCCATGAAGGGAGCCCATCAAAAATCCAGAAGAAGTATCAACTGTAACATGCAAATATTTTACTTTTCCAAATTCTGGCAAGTGTGTGACTTCCATCTGCCATATATGGTAAGGTATCAATCCTCTAGGATTGACTCTAAGATTAAAATGTGGTAAAATGGTCACACAATTTTGGCATTGTTTTATTATTTGTCTAGCTTGCTCCTTAGTTATTTTAAAATGCTTTTGTAAAGTATTAGCATTGATATGGAACTTTTCATGAAAATTTATAGCTTCTTCTAGTGTAGAGAAAATATGTATGTATGTCATGTGTAGTTTTACCTGCTAAATCATTGCCCAAACTAAGGGCTCCAGGCAATCCTGTATGTGCCAAGATATGTCCTATTAAGAATGGATCTTTTCTGTCCCAGATTAGACTTTGTATACTGGAAAGCAAAGAGAAAACAGTAGAGGAAGGGGAAATCCTACCAGCATCTTCAAGGGATACTATAGCATTAACTATCTACTGACTATTGGAAAATAAATTAAACACAGAATCTTTAAACATCACAAAAGCTTATAATACTGCATTAAGCTCTACCTTTTGAGCTGATTGTTGGGGTGCTAAAAATGTAAAAATTTGATCAGGTGTAACTATTGCTGCTGTACCATTATTTGACCCATCAGTGAATATATTTGCAGCATTCATGATAGGTGTTTTCTTGTAATTTTTGGAAAAATTACAGGATGCAATGACCCAAAAGACAATAAAAGATTAGATGGTAAGTGGTTATCAAATGAAACATTAGATTTACACAGGATTATTGCCCAAGTATTTAACTCATTAGCTAATTCATCAATTTGATTCATAGTGTATGGAGTAATAATTTTATTGGGAGAAATTCCAAACACTCCCTTTGCTGCTTTTATTCCTATTAGTATTAATTGTCCCTAAGCCTCAGGATACCTAGTAATAATAGTGTTAGAAGAATAAGATAAATGTATCCATAATAATGGACCTTCTTGCCAAAATACTCCTGTAGGAATATTTTTTTGTTGGTAGCACAATGAATAATAGAGGCATTATTTTATCAAATCTATCCAAATGCATATTTCCCATATATGTTTCAATGATTTTTAATGCCTTTCTTGCTTCAGGCATTAACATTCTGGGTGAATTTGGATCAGATGGACCTTTTAGGATATCAAATATAGGTCCCAACTCTCCTGTTGGTATACCTAGATAAGGCCTTATCCAATTAATGTCTCCTAATAACTTTTGAAAGTCATTAATTGATTTGAGTTGATCTACTCGTATTTGAATTTTTGGTGGACTGACCATGGTTGAGGATAATAGAACTCCTAAATAATTAATTGGAAAATTTAATTGTACTTTATCAATTGATATCCCTAGATTATAATTTTTTAATAAGTTTGTAAGTGTGGCATAACATTCTAGCAATGGGTTTTTAACTTGTGTGCTAATAGCACATCATCCATATTGTGAAATATTTGTAGTTCAGGATTTTGATTTCTAAGTGGCTGGATTACTTTGTTAACATAAATTTGACAAATAGTTGGGCTGTTAGCCATCCCTTGAGGGAATACTTTCCACTCATACCTCTGATCAGGACCTTCATGATTCAGTGCAGGGATAGTAAATGCAAAACTTGGACTATCCTCAGGAAGAATTGGAAATGAAAAAAAAAAACAATCTTTAATATGTATAACTAAAACATACCTAGTTTTTGGCAAAGCAGACAATTGAGGAATCCTTGATTGAGCAGGTCCCAAAATAACCATCTCATTATTAATGGCTCTTAAATCTTCCAATAATCTCCATTTACCAAATTTCTTTTTGATGACAAAAATGAAAGTATAATGGGTAGATACAGAAGGTTGTATATGTTCTTCCGCTAATTGTTGATTGACCAGGAACTGGGCTGCTTGTATCTTTTCATTAGTCAGGGTCCACTGAAGAAGCCATACTGGTCTTTCTGATTTCCAAGTAATTTTTATTGTCTCAGTGGTCCTTTCTGAAAATCCAACCCATGTCTGTCTGTTGCTTGGTCTATTTGTATTGGTGCTGATATACCTTGATCTTGTTTTTCTAAACTTTTTCCTTTCCTAAAACCTTCTCTAGCCATAATAGTGGGTGCATTTTGATTGATGTTATTTGTTAATGTCAAACCTAATTGATCTAGGACATCTCATCCCCATAAATTTACGGGAAGATGATCCAATACATATGGCTGTATAGTTCTTTCACATTCTTCAGGATCCTTCCAATCCAATGCCATTGCACTTCTATGGGGATTAGTTGCCACTCCTAGGTCTCAAAGTATTTTAGTGTACTGTTGTAATGGCCAATGTTTTGGCCATTCTTGATGAGAGACGATGCTAACATCTGCACCTGTATCAAGTAGCCCATTAAATTCATGTCCTTGAATATTTAGTTTTAGCCTGGGGCGAGAATCTAAATTTAAAGAAAGCATAACCAAATCTACACCTGTGGAGGCTAATCCCTTGGAACCTCTTTCTACAGCACGACTGGAAAATTTATCATGCAGACTGAGTATTATTAGTAACTGTGCTATTCTATCTCCTGGTGAAATTACTGATATGTCCTTTGGAGAACTGGGTATAATTTTATTTCACCTTCATAATCGGGATCAATTACCCAAGGACTTATCATAAGTCCTTTTAGATTAGACGAGCTGCGTCCCAATAATAAGCCTACCGTTCCTTTGAGAAGAGGTCCTCTCACCCTGTGTGAATGATTTGAACCCCCATCTCTACAGTTAGTACTGATCTGACGGAGGTGCAGATATCTAACCCTGCGCTCCCTCTGATTTGTCTGATGAGGCATCTGATGGACAATGTGTCCTGGGCACTACACTGATGGGGTTGCTGGGTTCCTCCAGTGCTCTGTATATTTGTGGTTTTGGGCCCCAGAGCATTGGGCTCCCCTGTCCATTTTTTGGCAATGGAGCCCGATGCCTTTCTCCATGATATCGTGGATAAACAGCTAGTCCTTGTTCATTTTTGATAATGAAGTACCCTCTATGGTGGTTTGAGAACGGCATTCATTAACCCAATGTGTCCCTCTATGGCATCGTGGGCAAATACCCACGTATTCTACTCCTTTGGTACCTAGTTTTGTTAAACCCTCTTCCTATGGAGCAATTCCTTTTAAAATGTTCTGTTTGTTCACAATTGTAGCATGTTCCTGGTGTGGCATCTAAAGCCTGTTTTACTGCAGCTGCCACAAATTGCCCTTGTTCATTGATGTCTCTGGCATCTAAAGCCTGTTTTACTGCAGCTGCCATGACTTTCTCTTATTCATTAATGTCTTTACATAATTTAATATATGTGTTTAAATCTTCATGTTTCCATGGTCTAGTGATATCTCTGCACGAACGATTCGCTTGGTCATAAGCCAGTTTTTTATTAATGGCATTGCTTGTTCTGTATTCCCCAAAACTCTGATAGCTGTTTGAATAAGCCTATCTACAAATTCAGTGTAAGATTCATTAGCTCCTTGTATTACCTTAGATAATTGACCTTGTAAACCTCCATGTCGTTGTAAAGTCTTCCATGCCCTAACCGCCTCTGCAGCAATTTTTGCGTATACGCCAGGATCATATGCAATTGGTTGCTGCTGATCCTCATAAGGTCCCTTTCTAACAACATATCTAGATTTCTCTGAGGATAACCAGTTTCTGCATTACGCCTAGCCGTCTCCTTGCAAAATTCCTCATTGGCAACCTTCCATAAAAGGTATTGACCTCCATTTAGCACATCTCTACACATATTAGCCCAATCTACTGGTGTCATATTCAAGTTGTTAATGGATTCGACCAAGCTTACAATGAAGGGTGCTTGAGGACCATAGGTTGTTACAGCCCCTTGTAGCTGCTTCACTATTTTGAAATTTAAAGCATGGTGAATTCGCTGCCCTCCTACCTCAAAATCAGGGCATGTTCATACTTGAGATCCTGTCTCAGGATCCGAACTATCAACTGTGGGGTTTGGGGGCCTCCCAGCATATGGAGGTGGCCTTGTTATTTGGACATTTACATCCTCTGGTGATAGAAAGGTGTTAGTAACAGTCTCCTGTAGAGGAGGCGCTGTTGGTTGGACATTTACGCCCTCTAGTGATAGAAAGTTGTTAGTAGCAGTCTCCTTTTGTAACTTTGCCCCTGATGGCTTTTTCTGCCCTAAGCTTTGTTCTTCTATCTTTGTCTGAACTGAAGTCTTTGGACTAAGCAAACCAGATATGAACGTCCTCAATGGCAATGTGCCAACTGGCAGAGTCCCTGGGCTGTTCTTTTTCCCCCTTTTAAATCTTCATCATGATGGTTCCATTATGGTATATTTAACAACTCCTTAAAAATCCATGGGCTACATTTTTGTATTGTATCAACGTATGCCCTGACTGTTCTTGACTTTACTGAGATGCCTCCTTCCTCTAACAATTTACTTAACACTCTTTCAGTTTGTTTTTTTACTAATTTCTGATCCCGTATTTCTACTATAATACAACCCAACAAGACGATGCCAAACAAAACCGAGACAGAATAAAATAAAAAGGGAACAACAAAAAGTCATTATAGCCTTTATATCCTACTGACATGTGCATCCGTCCTTTCTCCCTATCTGTTCCTCAGAAGTAAATAATTTTTTCTCAGATGTGAGCGGTTTTTCATCCATCTCACTCATCTCCATGGACAGGCAACAAAAGTGAAGCAAAACAAAAGAGGAATCTTAAATGGCTACCCATCCTCTCGCCCTTCGCTCAGGGGCGAGCAGTTTACCTTATCACTTACCCTCAGTGGCTCCCAGTGCAAGCCATAAAAATGCTGCAGTCTGGCTGGGCACGATTCAAGAGCCACTTTTCAAAAGAAACAAACTTTATTTTTAGAACCACACATGCCAAACAAAACAGCTCCTCAGGAAAAACCCTCAGAGCCCAACTGCCACCACTGGCTTCCTTGCAAAGTTTCTGTCACACCCACAAGCCTCTCCACCTCCCACAATCCTCCTGCTCTTGAGGCTATTTAGCTGGGTCAGGTGGGTGGAGCCAAAAAAGTCCCACAATGAGCAGCTCTGTGGTCTGAAAGGGCAGGGAAACTGCCCAATGAGCATCACCGCAGAGGAGCCAATCAGCTAGATGTTGCTGGGGCCGCTGTGAGCCAATAATCATCTGGCAGAGGAATGTTGCTGGTAGCTGGAAGTTTAATGGGGCCCCTTAAGCTGTGGCTTTCAACAAATTGGTGTCTCCTTTCTCTGTAGACTATTCAGCACGTGTATTTTTATATGCACATATAGAATCCTACCTGTTATCACACGTACATTTTTGTGAGGTTGCTGACTAGGCAGATACAAGTTATGAGAAGAGATCACTCCTCTTAAATACTGTTGGAATTGAAAATTCAACCTATGGGTGAGCTTGCTAGTAGAACAACATTATATATAGATCCATTTTCAGTGAAATCAATATTTTTGCACCTGTGGATGATACATATTTCATGATGAATTTCGATTGGCAAATATATTGCTAGTTTTAATGTCTGTCTGTGTGTGTGTGTGTGTGTGTGTGTGTGTGTGTGTGTGTGTGTGTATATATATATATATATATTCTCCAAATTTTTCAAAATATGAAATATATGAATCTTATTATACACTCCTTAAAATCATTCATATTTATGTATGTGGATTTATGATCAACTATTCACAAGATTATTCTCAGAAATATTCATCCACCTTAAATACAGATTTGTTTCCTAGTACTGAAGACTAACTTCAGTGAATGGTGCACACAAATCCTAATATTTCTACAGTAAAACCTAGTTCAACATCAATGCAAGCATTTTCCTATGGGACATGATGTGTATTTTGCAGTTCATTTTTATTAAACAGTGGTACATTACTATTTCTTCAGTTTATGCACATCATATGATATATATTTCATCCACAAGTTCACAAATTTATAGGCATTTGTTTCAATTTCAATCACCTCCTGCTTCAGAACACATATATTCCTCCAGGGTTCTTGACTGGTCTTGTCATGAGACTTCTTTCCAAACACATTATTTTTGATTTCCATAATCATATTTGAAGCAAAACTCACACACTCTTCATGATAAACCATAACCCTAATATTACCGTTAGATGTATAACTGGTTGTAATGAATGTATGAATATCAATTTAAAATTTCCAGTATATTTTCAGATATCAAATCAATCCACTATTTAAAGTTGGAACCAGTTATATTATTTATTCACAGTATGGTCTATTCATACATTATTTCTATATCCATTGACACAGGGTACTCCACTTTTTTCCCACAATATTTATACGTCTTCAAAATATTGCCCCCAGTAATGGTGGAAGAAATGCTCATGTCACCTGATCTACATATAAATTTTAACACAGTAATATTCTGGACACAGAAAGCAAAAGTCACTCTTATGATTGTAGCAAAGCCTAAAAGAAAAGTGAGCATGGATTACTAAAAATATCCATGTCCCGGTTTCTTAATGCTGTAAAATGTAAATCCTATTGATAAATCCTATGTATTTGTTTCTTTCTAAGATTATATATTCAAACTCAACCCTGTTCAAAATGTCTAATCCTATCCCTCACTTTATACATTGCCTGATTTCTTAATGTCTCTATTGATATCTGCTTTTCTACATATTTTCCCCATTTCATCATTGTGTCTCACTCTTCACATGTGCTGATATTTACATTCACTCTCTTATTGAAAACCAATTGCTAAAAATCTTTTGGTCCAAATCCTATACTCATTGTTGTTTCTAAACCTAGAGAATATCGTCCTAAACCTACGGACTTTCCCTTTGTGACTGGATGTTCTCTTCAACTTTCAATCATCCAAGGTACAAGGTCCTATGTCATTGTATATCGATTTATCTGAGACATCTGTGCAGAACATAATTCAAAGATAAGTAACCCACTCAAGGGCCCAATGCCCATCTGAGCTTCAAATCCTGCCTAGATTTCTGTTTTCATACTTTTATTTTACCTATATATTCTTGTAAATATTGCAGATTCCCAGAACGAATATTCATCCTGCAGAATGATTCCTAACCCAAATCGAACGTGATATTAACCCTAACCATACACTGTTTCCTCAATCTAACTTTACAGAAGAGCAGGGACAGTGTGACCAGGAAAGTCTCAGTGGAGAAACCCTGCTTTGGGCCTTTTGCTTACCTATTTTTCTGTTGCCCTGAATGTCAGGATGTTCTTGACCTCAGGCTAACCCTTTGTAAAGCCTGAAGAAAACAGTTTTCAAATGGAAATGAATGGGCATCACCTATGGCTCTTTGCTTAATTTCTTTGGAAAGGGATGTGTCTGAATCAGCCTCTTGGCCCTGTGTGAGGCTGTGACTTAGATTCTCAGCACCTGATGGATCTAAAGAAAGATCCCATGTGTGCATCCAAAACCAAAATGGCAAAAAGTTCACTCATTTTGGATGAAGTATCTTCCCTTCCTCTATTAGATTCCTGACCTCCATCAATTGAGAATAGGGATTTTTTGGGTCATATGAGTTCTTAAATCCCTAAAGAGGTGCTTGGGTTTCTCATGATTCCAATTCACATAAAGAATCTGTACCTATCAATCAGAAGTAGTCAGTCAATATTGCTCCCAGAAATGGTGGAAGAAATACTCATGTCACCTGATCTTCATATACATTTATTCACAGAAATATACTGGACACTAAATTCAAGGTTCACATTTATGATTGTACCAAAGCCAAAATGGAAAATTAACATGGATTACTAAAATCATCCATGTCCAAGATTACTTATGCTCTCAAATGTCAATCCTATTGATGACTACATATTTGTTTCTTCCTAAGATTGCATATTCAAACTCAACCCATTGAAAATGTCTAAGCCGATCTCTCACTTTTTACTTTGCCTGATTTCATAATGTCCCTATTGATATCTGCTTACCTACATATTTTTCCCACTTCATCATTGTGACAGACTCTTCACATGTGCTGACATTTAAATTCATTTTCTAACCGAAACCCTATTGCTAAAGAAATTTTGTTCCAAATCATACACTCACCCTTTTTTCTATACTTACCTACTATCTTCCTATTCCTACTGACTATCCCTTTTTGACTGGATGTTCACTTCTACATTCAATCATCCAAGGTACAAGGTCCCATGCCATTGTATATTGATTTATCTGAGACATCTGTGCAGAATGTAATTCAATGCTAAGTATCACAATCAAGGGCCCAATGCCCTTCTGGGCTTCCAATCTTACTTGGATTTCTGTTTTCATACACACTGTTCACCTCTATATTCTTATAAATTTCGCAGGTTGCCAATACCATTATTCATCCACAAAATGATTCCTAACCCAAATTGAACCTGTAATTAACCCTAAACATACATTGTTCCCTCAATCTTACTTTACAGAAGAGCAGGGACAGAGGTGGTCTTATAATACTGGAATGTAGGGATCCTCTACCTGCTGAGAACTTCAAAGATCCATGCTGAAAGGATCCCTGGAGAATATGTAGGCAGTTATGAAGGACCTGAGAGAGCACAAGTCATCTCCCATGGCAAACAACCTGGTCAGGATGAAGGGTTGTGTCTTAATCAGCCTCTCTCTTCTTAATGTAGAGAAGATGGACCAAATCAGGCCTGTATGGAGAGCTGTTCCCAGGTGCCTATGGTTGATATACCATTTTAACTTGTGAAATTGTCACATTAAGTAGGGGAAGCCTCCATCTCATGGGACCCTTGGAAGCAACTGTTAGGACAAAGTAGTTGCCAAGGCAGTGACTTCATTCAGATCCTGAAGGAAGTAACCTCACCTCACATCCTCGGTGATGGAAATTGACATCCAGGAAGCCAAGCACACAGAGCCTGTCCCAGTCCCACTCTCAGTGGTGTCACTAGTTTTTAATTACCAAGGACAGAGTCAGTCTATCTTGGTACCTACAGATGTGAGAATGGCCATATGCCAGGAAAGCTCTGAAGAGGGGGCTTGTATGAGAAAAGAGATAGTGGCTCACCACTGGCTTCTGACAAGTCTCAGTGAAGAAACCCTGCTTTGGTACTTTTAATTACCTATTGTTCTGTTTCTCTGAATGTCAGGAAGTTTTTTGCCTCAGGCCACCCCTTTGGGAAGCCTGAATAAAAGAGTTTTCAAATGGAAATGAATGGGCATCATCTGTGGCTCCTTGCTTAATTGCTTTGGAAAGGGATGTGTCTGAATCAGCCTCTTAGCCCTGTGTGAGGCTACAGCTTAGATTCTCAGCACCTAATGGATCTAAAGAAACATCCCACGTTTGCATCCAAAACCAAAAGAGCCAAAAGAGCAGTCATTGTGGATGAAGTCTCTCACCTTCCTCTGTAAGGTTCCTGACGTCCATCTATGAGAATAGGGATCCTTTGGGTCCAATGAGTTCTTCAAAGCCCTGCAGAGACTAGACAATACGTTCATAGGTTTCTCATGACTCCAATTAACATAAAGAATCTAAACCCCACAGTCATTAGGCCTCAAAATGGAGAAGCAGAGCAGTATTAAGGGCAGGCCTCTTTGATCACTCCTGGTTCACAGGAAGGGTGTCCCAGCCACACTGACTTTAGGCAAATGGGGGCAAGGGACCTTATTTTGGATACTGTCTTTGGCTGTGCCCCTCATGAAAAACTACAGCCTGAGGTTATGATGAGTGTCTATATGAAAGAAGATGAGGGCCATGTGGAAGTGTTTTGCTTTTAATTGTGGTCATTTTTGTGGCTGTTGGAAAAGATGATGGGTCCACCTGGTCTTGAACACTGGTGTGATTCCCCTTAGAGACTGAGTTATGGAATGGACCTCAAAGAAGTATTGCCATGTATTGTTTTGGGATTTTAGGATGCCACGCATGAGAGTTGCCCTTGGAAACTGAGATCTAGGCCCAGGGTGGCTTTCCACAGAGCACTGGAAATCTCAGGAAGAATATCACATGATTTTATTCTTAAAGAATTGGCAGCCATAGTTGCAAGTCAAAACACAAATGGACCACACATTGTAGACCTCAAACGCCTGGCTTAATGTGACCTTTTTGCCTGTCTTTGGGAAGCCTTGTCTGTTAGAATTCTCCAGAGCTTTTATTGAAATGAGCTTCCTCTCCATTTAATGGTTCCTGAATGAATTGAAACCCACAGTGCCTCCAACTTCATCCTTGAGAAATGCCTGATAAAAAACATGAAATTTTTGAAATTCCCATGACCACTTCGCACTGTAGAATCTTTGGATGTCCTATTGATGATCACGAGTGTACCAGACAGTGCCTGATTGACTGGGTTTCATGAAAATGGTGTGGAACAGAGATGGCAGTAATTTGGAGCCTGCTGAGTAGTTGGCCTAGAAAAGTGGTGTGAAGGTGTGTGTTAAAACATCTGTGGTTGGGTGATGTGGATCTGCCATTGGCTTTCAAATGGTTTGTGACTGACATGGTGCAGCCCCCAGACCCTTGTATGTAAAGGCATGTTGTTATATGGAGAGGTTTCAGTGCAATGTTTAGAATCAGATTGCTAAGGTGAAGGGGGCAAGCTATGTGGGATAGAAGCCTGATTGGTGCATTCTCCTGCAGACCCTTACCCACCACATGTGACAGAACTCTTTTCAGTACTGTGTCCCAGTTGAACTCTTCGTATTTCATGAAGCAAATACCAAACTTCCAGTGCAGCTGCAAGAAACACAACAAAAAGTGGAGGATGAGCAAATGGCTTCCAAACTGGAAGACACTTAGCCCCCAGTGACAACAGTTTACCTACAAAAAGAGAATTCAGCACTGCTGCCTCATGTCCTTTGGAAAATAAGAAACCATGTCCTCCAGGTAACATACATGCAGACCCAGCTTAATGGTCTCACTACAAAGGGAGCTAAAGCTCCTGACAACAACGTATATTTCAAGTGCCCAACCTCAGAGGCAGTTTCTCAAGAAGTCTTTAGTCCAGCAGAGCTCCATGTTTGTGGAGTTTTACCCTCTCCCTTACATTTGGAAACTCCTCTACCACCTCCAAAGTTGTGAACTGCTGAGCATTTTCCATTCTTGATGTGTATTCACAGATTTTCTAACTCTTCTCCTCTAATTGTGTATTAGTTGGGGTGAAGGTAATGTCAAGGCATTGTTCTGAATGACAGTGTGAAGATTTTTGGGTAGCACATATTTGCATACACATTGGATTCTTTCTCCAATTTTTCATTTGAAATACTGAATCCCTGACTGTAAGGGGTAGAAGGAATTCTTTTTCAAAGAATAGCCTGACACTTACAAGAAACAGCCCCCAGGGAGACATCCTGTCTGGGAGACATCCTGTAGTCATCTGTGTTCCTGAGACATCCTGTGGCCATCTGTCTTCCTGAAATATTCTGAGGTTATCTCACCTTGTGAAGACATCCAGGAACTGCCGATAAGAGAGCTTTCAAATCTCCAGCATATAAATTCCCCTGTGTGAACAATAAAAGTTTGCATCTTGATCAGAACTTTTGTCTTGCTGTCATCTCTCATGTCTCTTGTCCCTTCATTCCTCCCCATCTAGGTTCGCTACCCACGTTGATGTGTCCTGCAGGCTGGGACAACTGGCGCCCAACGACTGGGGCTCGAGCCTTTGACTGAGGGGGAAGATTTGGACAAGTGGAGCTCACGATTGCCTCAGCAGACACCACTGAGAGACAGATCCAGGAGGAGAGTGGGGATGACGCACAGTGAGTGACCCACCATGGGAAAAGCAATTTCGTCACATGATTTGTTTTTGTCAGGCCAAAAGGAATCCTTAAATACATGGAGGCACGTGTTAAGAAAAATGACTTAAAATTTTTCTTTTCATACATTGAAAAATTGTTTCCATGATTTCCCCTTGAAGGGACCATTGATGGTAAAAGATGGCTTAGAGTAGGAGACATTTTAAAAGATTATTATGAATCCTTTGGCCCAGAAAAAGTGTCTGTTCCTACCTTTTCTTTCTGGAAATAAATTAGTGAAATTCTTAAAAGTTCACCCTTTGACAATGGTACCTTAATACTTGTCAGGATTGGGGAAGAGACTATGCAAAAGACCTCTCGTCCCTTCTTGGCATGCCCATCAGTTAGTATAGACATAGACCCTTCTTAGTCTCCCCAGGACCCTGGGAACCTTCCTGATCTTCCTCAAAATCCCACCCTAATGAATAAGGCTCCAATGGTTTCCAACAGCCTTTATGCAGTTTTAAATCCCAGAGAAACATTGACCCCTGGGGAGGAGGCTACCTTGGAGAAGGAAGCAGCTCGCTACCATTCAGAAGACCCGCCACCTCTCAGGACCCTGCCACAGCCTATAGGACTTACACATTCGCCTCCCTCCTATATCCCTCCTGCCTTTTGTGCTCTGGCCCTTCAGGGGCCAAATGTCCCCCCAGATATTTTTTCCCAACTTCCCTTGCCTAATCCGGCTCCCTTGAGAGAGTCTCTCCAACATGGATGGGAACAGATCCAATTTTTAAAAGAATAAAGATCCCTTGACTCTGAGCTCTCTCCATTAGCCTTAGGAATGGAATCAACACAAGCTGACCCACAGTGGTCTAATACAAAGGCAAAGCCGCTCCATCGGCCTGTGCTCGCCTTCCCAGTCACCAACAGTCAGATAGATAAGCCTGCTCAGGCTGAGGTCAAAGACTTAGAAGAGGATCAAGAGGAGGAAGCGGAGGAAATGGATCAAGGAGATCTGGACTTAGAGGATGAGAAGTTCACCCCTAGGCAGGAAGGAACCCAGAGTGTCTACAAAAAATTTAGCCTCCATTTTCTTGAAAAACTTAAAAAGGCTTGTGCTCACTATGGCCCCACTGTGCCCTAAACGTTGGCTTTATTAGAAAGCCACAACACACAATTTCTTACTCCCAATGATTGGAAATTTTTAGACAGAGCTGCCCTCAGTCCCGGAGACTTCCTATTATGGAATGCAGATTTCAAAGAGCCCTGTCAGAAACTGCTCAAAAAAAATTTAACAAAGGCCTCCTCTAAATCCTGGACTTATGTTAAGCTAGTGGGCAATGCAACTTTTGACACTAAAACTAAACAGGCACGTTTCCCTGCTGGACTTTTTGTGCAGATTTAGATGGCTGGCTTACATACTTGGAGACGCCTCCCTGAAAGGGCCTCGGCTATCACTTCCCTGGCCAGAATTCGACAAGGGCCCGACGAGCCTTATAGCGACTTTGTTCCCCGACATAACCTAGCTGCGGAATGCTTGCTTGGACCAAGCGAAAGCGAAAGCACCTTTGTAAAACATCTTGCCTTTGAAAACGCCAACCCAGCATGTCAGGATGTTCTTCGACATCATAAGGATAAAGGGAAACTTTCTGACTTTATTAGAGTCTGTGCAGGGGTGGGTGCAGCCCATGCCATGGGTCTCACTTTAGTGCTCCCTTTACCAAGGCCTTTTACAATCCTGGCTCACGTATTTGCTTTACTTGTAAACAACCAGGCCATTTTGCACGCAAGTGTCTGACAGGCAAACAAAGAGTAAGAATAGCGTCTCCTCAAACTGGAGCTAAACCGCCCCCAGCTACACTTTGTCCTTGATATGGTAAAGTTCATCACTTGGCCAGTGAGTGTAGATCAATGACAAATGCCCTCGGACAGCCTATTTCTTCCTGCTTCTCAGGAAACTCCCTGGGGCAATAAGGTTTGTTCCCTTCCAAACTCCCAACCTACCTCAAAATCCTTCTCCACAATTGGCTCCCTCCAACTACCCACTCCAGGCAGTGCAGGATTGGACCTCTGTACCACCACTGATACAACATTAGACTCAATGCAAGGGCCCCAGATAATACCAACTGGAATTATGGGTCCCCCTCCATCTCATACGTGTGCCCTTCTTCTTGGAAGAGCCTCTACTACCTTAGAAGGTGTTCAGGTCTTCCCTGGCATTAATGATAATGATTTCACTGGAGAAATAAAAATGCTGGCCACAGTTATTAATAGAGTTGCGGCCATCCCAGGAGGAAAAAGTCTTGCACAATTAATACTCCTTCCCTTAGATTAAGGGGCACTTCCACCACCCAAACCTACTGTGGGGGACTGCCTCCTTGGGCTCCTCTGAGGTATATTGGGTTCATCCCATTTCTCATAATAAACACACCCTTACCTTACTTATTGAAGGAAAGGAATTCCAAGCAATTTTAGTTACTGGAGTTGATGCAACAATTTTTTCTCAAAAATAGTGGCGATCAGGTTGGCCCCTCACCCCATCCTTGACTGACCTTAAAGGGA
Organism: Callospermophilus lateralis; assembly: GCF_048772815.1. NCBI lineage: Eukaryota > Metazoa > Chordata > Mammalia > Rodentia > Sciuridae > Callospermophilus > Callospermophilus lateralis. Next base: position 341,962 of record NW_027511047.1, on the reverse strand, counting down.
TAGGAAAGTCAAAAAATCCTCTGGTCAGCTCTACTGCTCTTAGCTGGACTGATAAAGAGGGTAATAAGGGAACTGTCACTTCTTTCGTTGTTCCTGACCTCCCTGTTTACCTATGGGCCCGAGATATTTTGAGTCAAATGGAAGTTATTCTTGCCAGTCCCAATTCCATGGTGACTCATCAAATGCTCCGTATGAATTTTGTCCCTGGTACAGGCCTTGGGAGGCTGAGACAAGGACTGGTGGGGCTTATACAACCCATAAAAAAAATACATATGGACTTGGATATTTGGATTTTTAGTGTCGGGCCCTGACCCTCCTGTACCCCATGCAGATAAAATTATTTGGGAGACTCAGACTCTTGTGTGGGTGGATCAGTGGCCCCTTACCCATGAAAATTTGGAGGCTGCCTCCATGTTAGTGAAGGAACAGGTGGCAGCCCGCCATGTAGAGCCCTCAACCTCACCATCGTACACTCCTATTTTTGTTATCAAGAAAAAATCAGGCAAGTGGCGCCATTTACAAGATTTGTGTGCCATTAATAAAGTTATACTCGCGATGGGAGCACTACAGCCAGACATTCCCACACCAGTGGCTATTCACAAAAACTATTGTAAAATGGTTATGGACTTAAATGTTTGCTTTTTTATCATTCCTTTACATCCTGAGGATAGACCCTATTTTGCCTTTAGTCTTTCTTGCATTAATATTCAGGGCCCTATGCAGAGACTTCAATGGAAGGTTCTTCCCCAAGGTATGGCCAACAGCCCTACTCTTTGCCAAAAAAAGGTTGCTCAAGCAGTAGACCCTGTGAGAGAGTGAGGGCCACAAATTTATATTTTACATTATATGGATGATTTGTTAATTGCTGCACCTAATACCCATGACCTTAATAATTGTTACTTGGACTTTTACAAAATCCTCACTACCTTGGGACTACAGATAGCTCCTAATAAGGTTCAAACACAGGACTCTTATAAGAGTTTGGGCCTTAAAATTCTAGAAAATCAGATCCAAATTTCTAAAATACAAGGACGTGTGGACCATCTTCACACCCTTAAAGATTTTCAGAAATTACTGAGGGATATTCAATGTCTAATAACATATTTAAAATTATGCACTTGTGTACTTTTGACCCTTAATGATATTTTGAGAGGTAATTTCCACCCCTCCTCCCCTCAAAATCTTACTCCCAAGGCATGACAGGCATTAAACCAAGTAACAGAAGCCATTGCCCAACAATTTGTTACACAAATTTCTTATAACCTTCCTCTGGTTCTGGTTATTTTACACACTCCTCATACACCCACAGGAATATTTTGGCAGCGAGATCCACATTTTAAAAATAAAGACTGCCCCTTGTTTTGGGTCCATTTACCCACCACATCCTCGAAGGTTATTACTGTTTATCTTGCTCAGGTAGCTTCTATTATTTTTAAAGGTCATTTGATTTCTCTACAACATTTTGGCAAACACCCTGATAATATTTTTATTCCATATACTAAGGACCAAACCCAATTTTTACTAGAGACAAGGGATGAATGTGGTATTGCCCTATCAGGCTATTGGGAACAATTGATCACTACCTCCCCAAAGACCCCCTTTTACATTTTGTCCAGTTACATCCATTTACTTTTCCTGAAATTACTCAAAATTCTTCCATTCCTCAATCCCTTACTGTCTTTACAGACGGTTCCTGTAATGGCCGAGCGGTCTTTGTTGTCAATAACAAGCCTACCACCTTTGATACTGTCTATCAGTCACCACAGTTTGTGGAATTGTTTGACATAACACAAGTTTTTATAACATTTTTTATAATCCTGTTAATATTTATAAAGACAGTGCCTACATTGCTCATTCTGTGCACCTGCTGGTGATTTCACCCCCCATTAAGGCTTCTAACAATGCGGCCTTTCTGTTTCACCAGCTTCAGCAGCTAATTCAGGCCAGACAACACCCATTTTTCTTAGGACACATCAGGGCACACTATGATTTTCCCAGCCCTCTAATTCAAGGTAATGCCCAAGCTGATGCAGCAACTCGTTCCATCTTTCCAATTTTTGTTGGCTCCATTCAAAAGGCCATGGAGTTACACAATATACACCATTTAAATTTCCAGAGCCTTTGATTACTTTGTAAAATTACCAGCAACAGGCACGAGAAATAGTAAAAGCATGCCCTGGTTGTGCTGTCTCCCTCCCCATTCAACACTTGGGAGTTAATCCCCGAGGATTACTGCCCGATCAGTTTTGGCAAATGGATGTTACTCATTTTCTTGAATTTGTAATAACCAAAAATATACACGTTTCTGTAGATACCTTCAGCGGCTTTATTTTTGCATCACCACATTCTGGAGAGGCTACCAAAGATGTCCTTTCTCATCTTGTTTCAGCCTTTTCTGTTATGGGTAAACCAATACATATTAAAACAGATATTTATCCTACATTTACCATTGCTAAGTTTAAACAGTTTTGTGCTACCTTGCAATTTTGTCATACTACTAGAATTCCATACAACCCTCAGGGTCAAGGCATTGTGGAACTTGCCCACCTTAACTTAAAAACTTGGCTATCCCTCCTTAAGGCTTCCTCCCTTGTATTTACCACACCCAGGCATCGCCTTAACAATGCATTATTTGCCCTTATTTTTCTTACCCTAGACAATGAAGGCGATTCGGCAGCAGACAGACACTGCCATCCCTCGTCCAATTCTGTTCGCCCACCTGTTATGTGACACAATCCACTTACAAATAAATGGAAAGGCCCAGATCCTGTCCTCATCTGGGGAGGAGGCTCAGCTTGTGTTTTGGACCAAGATCAAACAGCCCCAAGATGGTTACCAGAACTCCTGGTTAAACAGGTTAATGACTTACCTCAAAACAGGGACAGAGGCACTCCTCATGAGGACAAAATTTCCTCTTTTTCAGATGCAGCCAACAATCTGCCAGCCTTGGAATAACAGTTCCTGTGGGCACAGGTACACTGGCTTAGGCACGTCTATTCACTCTTACCATCGCCTCTCTCAACAAATTATAAACTCTATCAGGAACAACTGATAAAAACTCTATCAGGAACCATTAAAGATTTGCAGGACCAAATAGACTCCCTGGCAGAAGTGTTCCTTCAAAAAAGACGAGGCTTAAATTTGCTGACAGCTAACCAGGGAGGTATTTGCTTGGCCTTAGGGGAACGATGCTGCATTTATGCCAATAATTCTGGCATAGTATGCACTAAAATTAAGCAGCTTCAAGAAGATCTAGAAAAGAGATGAAGGGAAATATTTGAAAATCCCCTCTGGACTGGGCTTAATGGATTTTTACCCTAACTTCTTCCCCTATTAGGCCCTTTGTTGGGTTTACTTTTAATGGTGTCCCTAAAACCCTGCATTATAAACAGGCTGGTACAATTTATTAAAGAACAGATTAATATTTTGGCCTCTAAGCCCATACAGGTCCACTCTCATTGCCTGGATATGGAAGACCATGCTGCCAACATTTAAAAGGATGTTCTACCCTCCTCACAAGCTTATTTCTTAAGTTTACATGCCCACAGATCTCGCTTTCTTACATAAAACTCTAAGTAACAGCTCTGACCAAGGATCTTCTGCACTTGCCATAAGGGTTCGTCCTCCATGGGCCGCTCCACTTGGGGGAGGACGCACCCATGGAGTGAGGACGTTAGGGCATAATAACGGAGGGTGCAGGAAGGACTGCAGGAGGATGGATCCATGGTTCCCAAAATCCAAGTCTTCTGAGTGACACGCTCTGGTGCATGGCAGTTGGCATGCTTCCCCCTCAAAGCCGTCTCCTCAAAAAACATGCCAAGGCCACCACGAAATCTAGTAAACATGCTCGATCAGATCAGGAGATATTCTAAGGCCTGCTAGAGAAACAGAGCCTCTATAACCCCCTAAAACATTGGCCTGTAAGGTATGGTCAAATATTTTATATAAGAAAGGGAGGAGATGTCAGGGACTAGAAGGAAGTTCTCCTTCAAAGAATAGCCTGACACTTACAAGAAATAGCCCCCTGCGAGATATCCTGCCTGGGAGACATCCCGCAGCCATCTATCACCCTGAGACATCCTGCAGCTATCCGTCTTCCTGAAATATCCTGAGGTTATCTCACCCTGTGAAGACATCCAGCAACTGCCGATAAGAGAGCTTTCTCATCCGCAGCATATAAATACACTGTGAGAACTATAAAAGTTTTCAGCATGATCAGAACTGTTGTCTTGCTGTCATCTCTCATGACTCTTTTCCCTTCATTCCTCCCCAACAAGGTTCAACGCCCACGTTGAAGTGTCCAGCCGACCCGGACACCTGACACTAATCCATAACCTACTAGACTCTGACTACTAATACTAATATGATGGAGAAAAATAATCCAACAGAATGGAAATGCAAGCAGTACAGATGAGGCATGGTGTATAGTTGGACTTGCCTTTTGAATGATATAGGGTAGGTGTTATAAATCTAGCTAATTTATAATTGAAATAGTTCTCCACATGTTTTTAAAGTTAACAAATATGTGAATACCTGTCTCCCATTCTCTGTAGCCAATTCAGCACATGTATTTTTATATGCACATATAGAATCCTACCTGGTATCACACGTATATTCTTCTGAGGTGTCTGACTTGGCAAATACAAATTGTGAGAAGAGATCACTCCTCCTAAACTCTGTTGGAACTGAAAATTCAACCTATGGGTGAGCCTCCTTTTAGAAAATTCAACCTATGGGTGAGACTCCTAGTAGAAAAACAAGCCATACATAAATCCATGTTGAGTAAAATAAATATTTTTGCATCTGTGGCTGATGTACATTTCATGAAGAATTTCGATTGGCATATATATTGCTACATCTTATTGTCTGTTTTTGTTTTTTTAATATATATATATATATATATATATATATATATATATATATATATATATACAATCTTCAAATTTTTCCAAATATAAAATATATGTGTCTTATATACACGACCTAAATTCTTTCATGTTCATGTATGTGGATTTATAATCAACATTTCACAAGATTATTCTCAGAAATATTCATGCACCTGAAATACATATTTGTTTCCTATTACTGAAAACTAACTTCAGTGAATGGTGCATACAATCCTAATATTTCTACATTAACTGACCCTGTTTAACATCAATGCAAGTAGATTCCTATGGGACATGATGTTTATTTTGAAGTTTATTTTATTCAACACTGGTACAACACAATTTCTACAGTTTACGAACATCATAGGACATATATTTCATCCATAAGTTCACAAATTTATAGGCATTTGATTCACTTTCAATCATTTACTGATTCAGAACACATGTATTCCTCCAGGTTTCTTGACTGGTCTTTTCATGAGACTTTATTTCAAACACATTATTTTCAATTTCCATAATCATTTTGAAGCAAAACTCACACACTCTTCATGATAAAACATAACCCTAATATTACCATTAGATGTATTACTGGTTAGAATGAATAATTGTATATCAATATAAGATTTTCTGTATATATTCAGATATCAATTCAATCTATTATTTGAAGTTGGAACCAATTATATTATTTATTCACAGTATGGTCTATTCATGAATTATCTCTACATTCATAGACAAAGGGTACATCTATTTGTAACCCCAATACTAATTTATTCGTCTTCAAAATGTTGCTCCCAGAAATGGTGGAAGAAATACTCATGTCACCCGATGTACGTATGCATTTATCACAGTAATATTCTGGACACAATAAGCAGAGGTCACACTTATGATTGTACCAAAGCCTAAATGGAAAGTGAGCATGGATTACTAAAAACATTCATGTCCAGGTTGCCTAATGCTCTCAAATGTCAATCCTATTTATGACAACATATTTGTTTCTTCCTAAGACTATATATTCAACCTCAACTCTGTTCAAATGTCTAATCCTATCACTCACTTTATACTTTCCCTGATTTCCTAATGTCTCTATTGATGTCTGCTTTCCTAAATATTTTCACCAGTTCACCATTTTGACTAACACTTCACATGTGCTGACATTTACGTTCACTGTCTGTGTGATACCCTATTGCTAAAGAACTTTTGGTCCAATTCCTGTACTCACTCTTCTTCTGAAACCTACAGAATATCTTCCTAATCCTACCGACTATCACAGTTTGAGTGGATACTCACTTCTACATTCAATCATCGAAGGTACAAGGTCCTATGCCATTGATTATTGATTTATCTGAAACATCTTTGCAGAACATGTATCAAAGCTAAGTATCCCAATCAAGAGTGCAATGCCCTTCTGGGATTCCAATCTTACCTAGATTTCTGTTTTCATACTTATATTTCACCTATATATTCTTATAAATATCACAGGTTCCCAATACCATTATTCATCAAGCAGAATGATTCCTAACCCAAATCAAACCTGTTATTAAGCGAAACCATACACTGTTCCCTCAATCTAACTTTACAGAAGAGCAGGGACAGTGTTGGTCCTAAAATAGAGGAATGTAGGGAATCTTCCACCTGTTGAAAAACTCAAAGTTTCATTCATAAGTGATCCCTGGAGAAGATATAGGCACCACTGAAGGACCTGAGAGAGCAAAAGTCAACTTCCATGGCAAACAACCTGGTCAGTATGAAAGGTTGTTACTGAATCAGCCTCTCTGTTCTTTTTTTTATTATTGGTTGTTCAAAACCTTACAAATCTTTTGACATAACATATTCATACATTAGCATACATTAGCTTCAAGTGATTTATGAACTCCCATTTTTACCCCAGATACAGATTGAAGAATCACATCGGTTACACATCCACATTTTTACATAATGCCATACTAGTAATTGTTGTATTCTGCTACCGTTCCTATCCTCTACTATCCCTCCTCCCCTCCCCTCCCATCTTCTCTGTCTACCCCATCTACTGTAATTCATTTCTCACCTTGTTATTTTCCCATTCCATTCACAACCTCTAATATGTAATTTAGTATAACAATGAGGGTCTCCCTCCATTTCCATGCAATTCCCCTTTTCTCTCTCTTTCCCTCCCACCTCATGTCTCTGTTTAATGTTAATCTTTTCTTCCTGCTCTTCCTCCCTGCTCTATTCTTAGTTGCTCTCATTATATCAAAGAAGACATTTGGTATTTGTTTTTTAGGGATTGGCTAGCTTCACTAAGCATAATCTGCTCTAGTGCCACCCATTAGAATATGGACCCAAACAGTCCTGTTTGGAGAGCTGGTCTTGGGTGCCTATGGTTGATATACATTCTAACTTGTGAAAGTGTCAGAGTACGTAGGGGCAGCCTCCATCTCATGGGACCCTTGGAAGCAACTGTTAGGACAAAGTGGTTGCTAAGGCAGTGACCTCATTCAGTTCTTGAAGGAAGTGACCTCACCTCACTTCCTTGGTGATGGAACTCTAAGAACTTGTTATCCAGGAAGACAGGCACCCAGAGCCTGTCCCATTCCCAGTCACAGTGGTCTCACTTGTTTGTATATACCAAGGACAGAGTCAGTCTTTCTTGGTACCTACTGATATGAGAATGGCCAAATTCCAGAAAAGCTCTGAAGAGGGGCCTTTCCTGAGGAAAGCAGATAGTGGTTCACCACTGGCTCCTGACATCTTCACAGAGTTGGTTAAGGAGACCAGATCTGAGACAGGACAGGCCATTTCTGGGGAACATACTATGGCCCACCAGTCAGAGGACACTCTGGATAGTCACCGACCTACTTTGGGGAAGGAGGTGCCTCTGTGGGTGTCGCTGTGTGTTTGTGGATTTGTCTCATGTTCTGAGAATAGATAGAAAAGGCGGTTTGTTTGGTTTTGAGTGAACTATTTCTAGTAAGTCATTTGACAAGGCGAGTGTTTCTATGTCTGTGTAACCCACTGTGTCCATGGTTATAGACATTAGAAAAGAGAATGCATCAATTGATGTGTCCTGTCTAGTAGAAAGCTTCCCATCATTTATTCTGCCAAATTGATGAATGGATTTTGGCTTGCCTTATCGATGGGCAACACGTGCTATCTTCCAAAGTTCCTGCGTTCTTCCTAAATTCTGGCCACTCTACAGAATAGGCTCATGGTTTTGCGTCCAAGATATGTACCACTTCCAAGCCCTGTTACATGGCCATGTACTGGATAGCTGAAGGGAATGGCGAGCATCTCAGAAAACTCAAATATCAGTGTGACCAATAAAGTCTCAGTGGAGAAACCCTGCTTTGCTTACCTATTGTTCTGTTGCCCTGAATGTCAGGAAGGTCTTTGCCTCAGTCCACCCCTTTGTGAAACCTGAAGAAAACAGGTTTCAAATGGAAATGAATGGGCATCACCTGTGCCTCTTTGCTTAATTGCTTTGGAAAGGGATGTGTCTGAATCCGCCTCTTTGCCCTGTTTGAGGCAATGGCTTAGATTCTCAGCACCTGATGTATCTTAAGAATGATCCCATGTGTGCATCCAAAACCAAAATGGCCAAAAGAGCAGTCATTGTGGATGAAGTCTCTCCCCTTCTTCTGTTAGGTTCCTGACCTCCATCAAGTGAGAATAGGGATCCTTTGGGTCAAATGATTTCTTCAAACCCTGCAGAAGCTAGCCGATAAGTGCTTGGTTTTCTAATGACTCCAATTCACATAAAAAAATAAACCCCACAGTCAGTAGGCCTCAAATTAGAGAAGCAGAGAAGTATTAACAGCAGGCCTATTTGATCCCTCCTGGTTCACAGAAAGTGTGTCCAGGCAACCCTGATTTTAGGCCATTAAGGGGCAAGGGAGATTATTTTGGAGACTGTCTTGGGCTTCGCCCCTCATGGAAACATCCAGCTAGAGGTTATTATGAGTGTCTATATGAAAGATCATGAGGGCCATGTGGGAGTGTTTTGGTTTTAATTGTGGCCATTTGTTTGGTGGTTGGAAGAGATGACTGGGTCCACCTTGACATGAACTCTGGTGTGATTCCCCTTAGAGACTGAGTTCTGGAACTGAACTCAGAGAATTATTGCCATGAATTGTGTTAGGATTTTAGGAGGCCATGCATGAGAGTCCCCCTTGAAAACTGAGATCTAGGCCCAGGGTGGCTTTCAACAGAGCACTGGGAATCACAGCCAAGATATCACGTGATTTTATTCTGAAAGACTTGGCAGCCATAGTTAAGAGTCGAAACACACATGGTCCTCATTGTAGACCACAATGTGCCTGGCTTCATGTGACCATTTGGCCACTTTTTGAGAAGCCTTGCCTGTGAGAATTCTCCAAAGCTTTCATTGAAATGTGCTTCCTCTACATTTAATGGTTCTTGAGTGAATTTTAACCCACAGTGCCTCCAACATCATCATTGAAAAATGGCTACAAAAATACCATAAAATTTTTGAAATTCCCATGACCAGGTGGCAATGGAGGACATTTGGATGTCCTGTTGCTGGTCATGAGTATACCAGACAGTGCTTTGATTGACTGGGTTTTATGAAAATCGTGTAGAACAGAGATGCCAATAAGTTGGAGCCTGCTGAGTAGTGGGCCTAGAGCCGTGGTGGTCAGGTGTGTGATAAAACATCTGCGGTGGGGCCTTGTGGATCTTCCATTGGCTTCCAAATGGCTTGGAACTGACATGGTGCAGCTAGCAGTCCATTCTATGTAAAGGCATCTTGTAATATTGAGAGATTTCAGGGCAATGTTCAGAATCATGTTGCTATCGTCAATGGGGCAATATATGTGGGCTAGAAGTATGTTTGGTGCATTCTCGTGCAGAAACTGACCCACCACATGTGACAGAACTCTCTCCAGCACTGTGATCCACTAAAACTCCTTGTATTTTTGAATCAAAGAGCAAACTCCAAGTGCAGCAGCAAGAAACACCATGAAATTTGGAGGATGACCAAATGGCTTCACAGTCCACATGGGGAGACACTTAGACCCCAGTGGTCACAGTTTACCTACAAAGAGCAAATTCAGCACTGCTGCCTCATCTTCACTGGAAAATAAGAAACCATGTCCTCCAGGTCACATAGATGCAGACCCAGCTTTGATGGTCTCACTACAAATGAAGCTAAAGCTCCAGAAAACAACATATTTTTCAGGTGCCCAACCTCAGAGGCAGTTCTTCAAGAAGTCTTTAGGCCAGCAGAGCTCCATGTTTGTGGAGTGTTTACCCTGTCCCTTACTTTTGGGAACTCCTCTACCACCTCCAGTGTTGTGAACTACTGAGCATATTCCATTCCAGATATGTATTCACAGATTTTCTAACATTTCTCCTCTAATTGTGTCTTACTTGGGGCAAAAGTAATGTCAAGCCATAGTTCTTGATGAGAGTGGGAACATTTTTGTGTGGCACATATTTGCATACACATTGGATTCATTTTCCAATTTTCCATTTGAAATACTGAATCCCTGACACTAACCCCTACCCTACTAGACTCTGACTACTAATCGTAATATCATGGAGAATAATAACCCCATCAGAATAGAAATACAAGCAGTTCAGAGGAGGCATGTTTGGTATTGTTGGACTTGCCTTTTGCATTATATACGGTAGGAGTTATAAATCTAGTCAATTTTTTTGTTGAAATAGTTCTCCATGTGTTTTTAAAGTTAACAAATATGTGAATTTATTTCTCCCTTTCTCTGTAGCCTAGTCAGCAGATGTATTTTTATATGCATATATAGAATCCTACCTGGTATCACACGTACATTTTTGTGAGGTGGCTGACTTGGCAGATACAAATTGTGAGAAGATATCACTCCTCATAAACGCTGTTGAAACTGAAAATTCAACCTATGGGTGAGCCTCATATTTGAACAACATTATACATAAATCCATGTTCAGTAAAACTAATATTGTTGGATCCGTGGATGATATGTATTTCATGATAAATTTCGTTTGGCGTACATAATGCTACATTGTAATGTCTCTGTGTGTGTATATATATATATATATATATATATATATATATATATATATATACTCTCCAGATTTTTCAAAATATGAAATATATTGTGCACTCCCCAAATTCATTCATATTCATGTATGTGGATTTATAATCAACTTTTCAAAAGATTATTCTCAGAAATATTCATCAACCTGAAATACATATTGGTTGCCTAGTACTGAAAACTATCTTCAGTAAATGGTGCATACAAAACATAATATTTCAACTTTGCAAGTTGGCCGCAAATAGAGTGCATCACACCCAGTGTACCACGCCACATTGCAGGTGAATAACGAGTTAAAATGGCAAAAGACTATCTTGTTAGGATCTTATAGAAAAATGGGTGTGCACCGAAACCTAAAAGAATGATTTCCACCAACGAGGTCCGGTAATTGAGTCTCAAACGTGAGCTGAATATGCAACCGGAGATCCGGGCTCATTGATCCCTGTGGCCCGCCCCATGACTGCAGACATCGAGGCACCACCGAGAAGCGACTAGCATCCAGGGAGAAACGTTGCTGCAGATTCTGTGGAATCCTGCCGGCTGACACCGCACTGAGCCCCAGGCCGAGTTCGGGATTTCAGTCAGGGAAGGAAGCTCTACAGTTCTATCCCCCACAACGGAAACTCCACCAAGGAAACCAATGGCCACCATCTTGGAGAGCTGAAGTAACCACCGCCACTCTCCGACAGATTGCAACAATAAAACAGTTGTGTGTTTTCCGCTCATCTCCCATACAGTAGGAAATTTGCATAAAATCTCTCCTAAGCTTTCCAGGGGAGGGATTTTCAGAGAGAGCCTGCATAAAGATTGGGGGGGGGGAAACTAGAGGCACCTGACCTTCAACTCCCCCTCCCATCAGTGGTGAAAACGAAATCTGTTTAGCCAGAAATGGGGGAAAGGGCAAACGGAAAAAATAATAAAATTAGAGTGCTGGGGTTCCCAATAGACACAATCCACACCCAAGAAACGGCAAGCCAGAGTACAGTTTGAGCTGCCGAGGGCATTACTCAGGGAAAATCTGGTCTAGCAGGAGAAACCAGGACTAGCAGGAGAAACCAGGGGACTAGAGGCCAGGCCCGCGTGACTGGGCGCCTGGAGAACGCTCGCCCGCCGGCAAGAGCCGGCCCGCTGCAGGTGCGACTGGACGGCTGGAGACTGCCTGCGCACCAGCGACCAATCGTCTGCCATATGCCCGCCCTAATGGGTGGCTAGAGATCGCACAACCGCCGGTGACAGCCCACCAGCTCACTGCGCGACTGGACAGCTTGTGACCACCTGCACGCTGGCGACCGGGAGCTGAAACCAAACAGAGACAGTACAGTCCCACACCCCCATGCGAACACCCGGGCAAAGAGCCTGGGGCCCACCATAGCAGAGAGGTGACATCACTGGAGCTCAGCCGTCGGAATTCCTTCCCAGTGGAATCCACTTTAGCATTCACAGTCTACCAACACAAAGGAGAGTCAATAGAGATATATAAAACCAAAACAAATATATAGAAGAGAGCAGAAACACAGCAATCAAATGGAGCTGGAAAGTAATGTGAACTTCATGAAAAAACAAGGGAAAAAGGTGTACAAATAATGCCGGACAACTTAATTTTACAGGAGGACCTAGAATCATCAGAAACAGGGATAGGGAAAAAACCCAATGCATCCCTAACTCAGATGGAAAGAAATATTAGAGAAGACATGAGGCAGCAAGTCCAAGCAATAAAAGAATATTTTGAAAATGAATTAAACAAACAAATTCAAATGGCAAAGAACGAGCTTCACCAAAAGACAGAGATCTTAAAAAAAATCAAACAGTAATCCTAGGAATGCAGAAAAATATAAACCACATTAAAAATTCAAACGAGAATATTGTAAATAGACTAGATCAAGTAGAAGTCAGAAGATCAGATAATGAATACAAAGTTTATCAACTTGAAAAGAATATAGTCAACACAGAAAAGATGCTTATATCCCATGAGCAATCTATTTAGGAGATATGGGATGTCATAAAAAAACAAATTTGAGAGTCACTAGGATAGAAGAAGGCATAGAGATTCAAACCAAAGGAATGGACACCATATTAAATGAAATAATTCTAGAAAACTTCCCAGAGATGAAAGATGGAATGGATTGCCAAATCCTTGAAGCCTACATGACCTCAAACATTCAAAACCATAATAGACCAACTCCAAGACATAGAATTATGAAGATAGCCAACATGCAGAACGTGGATACACGTTCTTCTCAGCAGCACAAGGATCCTACTCAAAGATAGATCATATATTATGCCATAGGGCAACCCTTAGTAAATATAAAGGCGTGGAGATAATACCATGCACCATATCTGATCATATTGGAATGAAACTGGAAATCAATGATAAAAGAAGGAAGGAAAAATCCTACATCATATGGAAAAATGAACAATATTCTACTGAATGTTCAATGGGTTACAGAAGACATAAAGGAGGATATAAAAAATTCTTAGAGACAAATGACTATACAGACACAACATACTGGAATCTATAGGACACAATGAAAGCAGTTTTAAGAGGGAAATTCATTTCTTGGAGTTCTTTCCTCAAAAAAAAAAAAAACAAATAAATGAACTCACACTACACCTCAAAAACCTAGAAAAAGAAAAGGAAAACAACAGCAAATGTAGTAGAAGACAAGAAATAATTAAAATTAGAGCAGAAATCAACGAAATTGAAACAAAAAAAACATTGAAAAAATTGATAAAACTAAAAGTTGGTTCTTTGAAAACATAAATAAGATTGACAGGCCCTTAGCCATGCTAACGAAGAGAAGAAGAAAGAGAATTCAAATTACTAACATACGGCATGAAAAAGGCATTATCACAACAGACACTACAGAAATACAGAAGATAATTAGAAAGTATTTTGAAACCCTATATTCAAATGAAATAGAAGATAGTGAAGATATCAATAAATTTCCTAAGTCATACGATGTGCCCAGATTGAGTCAGGAAGACACACACAATTTAAACAGACCAATAACAAAGGAAGAAATATAAGAAGCCATCAAAAGACTACCAACCAAAAAAAGCTCTGGAGCGGATGGGTATAGAGCGGAGCTCTACAAAACCTTAAAAGAAGAATTAATACCAATACTTTTCAAGCTATTTCAAGAAATAGAAAAAGAAGGTGCTCTTTCAAATTCATTCTATGAGGCCAAAATCACCCTGATCCCAAAACCAGACAAAAACACTTCAAAGAAAGAAAACTACAGACCAATGTCTCTAATGAACTAGGATGCAAATATTCTCAATAAAATCCTGGTGAATGTAATACAAAAGCATATCAAAAAATTGTGCACCATGATCAAGTAGGATTCATCCCAGGGAAGCAAGGCTAGTTCAATATACAGAAATCAATAAATGCTATTCACCACATCAATAGACTTAAAGACAAGAACCATATGATCATCTTGATAGATGCAGAAAAAACATTCGACAAAGTTCAGCCTCCCTTTATGTTCAAAACACTAAAAAAACTTGCATCCCAGGGAAGCAAGGCTAGTTCAATATACGGAAATCAAAAAATGCTATTCACCACATCAATAGACTTAAAGACAAGAACCATATGATCATCTTGAGAGATGGAGAAAAAACATTCGACAAAGTTCAGCCTACCTTTATGTTCAAAACACTAGAAAAACTAGGATAACAATGTTGAGTAACCTCAACATTGTAAAAGCTATATATGCTAAACCTCAGGCTAGCATCATCGTAAATGGAGAAAAACTGAAGGCATTCCCTCTAAAATCTGGAACAAGACAGGGATGCCCTCTATCACCACTTCTATTCGATTTAGTTCTTGAAATACTAGCCAGAGCAATTAGACAGACAAAAGAAATTAAAGACATAAAAATAGGAAAAGAAGAACGTAAATTATCGCTATTTGCAGATGACATGATAATATAATTAACAGACTCAAAAGGGTCTACAAAGCAACTGCTAGAGTTAATAAATGAATTCAGCAAAGTGGCAAGATATAAAGTCAACACGCATTAATCAAAGGCATTCCTGTATATCAGCAGCAAAACTTCTGAAATGGAAATGAGGAAAACCACTCCATTCACTATATCCACAAAGAAAATAAGATACTTGGGAATCATCCTAACGAAAGAGGTGAAAGATTTATATAATGAAAACTACAGAACCCTAAGGAAAGAGATAGAAGAAGATCTTAGAAGATGGAAAAATGTACCCTGTTCATGGATAGGCAGAACTAACATCATCAAAATGTTGATATTACCCAAAGTTCTCTACAGGTTTAAATCGGTGCCAATAAAAATCCCAACAGCATTTCTTGTAGAAATGATAAAGCAATCATGAAATTCATATGGAAAAACAAAAGACCCTGAATACCAAAAGCAATTCTAAGCAGGAAGTGTGAATCTGGAGGTATAGTGATACAAGAGTTCAAACTGTACTACAAAGCAATAGTAATAAAAACATCGTGGTACTGGTACCAAAACAGGCAGCTGGACCAATGGTATAGAATAGAGGACACAGAAACCAATCCACAAAATTACAACTTTCTTATATTTGATAAAGGGGCTAAAAACATGCAATGGAGGAAAGATAGCATCTTCAACAAACGGTGCTGGGAAAATTGGAAATCCATATGCAACATAATGAATCTGAATCCCTTTCTCTCACCATTCACAAAAGTTAACTCAAAATGGATCCAGGAGGTAGATATCAAATCAGAGACATTGTGTCTAATAGAAGAAAAAATTGGCTACGATCTACATACTGTGGGGACGGGCTCCACATTCTTTAATAGGATGCCCATAGCCCAAGAGTTAATAACAAGAATAAACAAATGGGACTTACTTAAACTAAATTGTTTTTTTTCTCAGCAAGAGAAACAATAAGAGAGGTAAATAGAGAGCCTACATACTGGGAACAAATTTTTACCCCTCACACTTCAGATAGAGCCCTAATATCCAAAATATAAAAAAAACTCAAAAAATTAAACAATAAGATAACAAATAACCCAATCAACAAATGGGCCAAGGACCTGAACAGACACTTTACAGAGGAGGACATTCAATCAATGAACAAGTACATGAAAAAATGCTCACCATCTCTAGCAGTCAGAGAAATGCAAATCAAAATCACCCTAAGATACCATCTCACTCCAGTAAGATCGGCAGCCATTATGAAGTCAAACAAAATAAGTGTTGGTGAGAATGTGGGGAAAAGGGTACACTTGTACACTGCTGGTGGGACTGCAAATTGGTGAGGCCAATTTGGAAAGTACTATGGTGATACCTGGGAAAGCTGGGAATGGATCCACCATTTGACCCAGCTATCACCCTTCTCGGACTATTTCCTGAGGATCTTAAAAGAGCGTACTATAGAGATACTGCCACATCAATGATCATAGCTGCACAATTCACAATAGATAGACTGTGGAACCAACCTAGATGCCCTTCAATAGATGAATGGATAAAAAAAATGTGGCTTTTATACAAAATGGAGTATTACTCTTCATTAAAAAATGACAAAATCATAGAATTTGCAGGGAAATGGATGGCATTAGAGCAGATTATGCTAGGCGAAGCTAGCCAATCCTTAAAAAACAAATGCCAAATGTCTTCTTTGATATTAAAAGAGCAACTAAGAAAAGAACATCGAGGAAGAGCATGAGGAAAAGTTTAACATTAAACAAAGATGAGTGGGGGGAGAGAAAGGGAGAGAGAAGGGAAAGCATATGGGAATAGTAGGAGACCCTCAATGTTACACAAAATTACATATAAGAGGATTTGAGGGGAAATGGGGGGGAAACAGTGGAGAGAATTGAACAACAGCAGATGAGGTAGAGAGGGAAGATGGGAGGGGAGGGGAGGGGGGATATTGGGGGATAGGAAAGGTCGAAGAATACAACAGTCACTAATATGCTATTATGTAAAAATGTGAATGTGTAACCAATGTGATTCTGCAATTCATTTTGGGGAAAAAATGGGAGTTCATAACCCAATTGAGTCAAATGTATCAAAGATGATATATCATGAGCTTTGTAATGTTTGGAACAACCAATAGAAATAAATAAATAAATAACGGTTTAAAATTGAGTGGGAAGAAATCAGCTAAAAATGGGTTGAGATGCATTCATTTTGCTAAGCAAAACTTTGTTTTGTTTAGTTGTAACTATCACAAATTTATTTTACCAGGAAATTGGCTTTTGAAAATGCACATAAATTGAGATTAAAGGATAATTCACCTACCTTATTGAAAAATTCATAGCATTTCATATATTTTTCAAATTTTATTTTTTTCGTGAATATTTTGTCATGGACCAGGTCTAGTCTTAGGCTATTCTTCCAGAATACTACCTCATCTGACAAATTCGTACAATCTGTTGGATTGTTGTTTTCACCTTTTATTTAATAGTTTCTAGCTGATAATGTGTATTTTCTTTATCTTTATTTGTACGTATATACCCAACAATATCTTTGCATTTTATGTTTTACTGGGGAAGAGACTGATCAAAAGCTCTTTGTTGTATGTATCAACAATCAGACATTTAGAGCACGCAATTATTCTTAATTTTGCATGAAAATATCTTTGTACTATTTTCTTATACAGATTTAGAATTATTAATATGTCCCTACTGTAATAAGTAATTACTTACAAGAAGAATTAAACAATTGACTTTATATCAATTGTGAATATGAAAAGTACTAAAATAAGGATTTGGCAATTAATACACAATTGATAGAAATTGAAATCACAAGAAAGCCATTTAAAATGTCAGTGCATAAGGTCCTTAAATAATAGGTAATTCAAAAAACTTTTTTTTAATTCATAAGATTTAATATGCCGTATTACAGCTTAATGTGATATCAAACCTTAAATTATCAGTATTGATAAAAAAGAATGATACCTGTTTATTTAAATATGTTTATTTGATTTTCACTGTAAGATGTTAATTCTGGAAGGCTTGAGAATTAAGAAAGTTTTGGTCTATATTATTTTTAACAGGCTAATCAAAGTACTTTTAAATATATATGTATATATATATATATATATATATATATATATATATATATATATATATATATAATGTAATGCATATGCATGAATATAGATACATATGTATAAAAATGTATTTTAATATATCTATCAGGTGATTATAATTATTAAATTTTCTCAAGAAAAAAACAATGACTATAAAAAACAGTCTTAAATTTAAATTTCATAGCATACTACTGTTTGTAATGACATGAGAGAAAAACAGATATGAAAGGAAAACTAAAAAGGAAGAGAGAGAAGGGGGAAAATGAGGAAGAAAGTGAGTAAAGATGAGGGAGAGGCGTGTTCGATGTAAAGATAAAAGTGGAGGGGCTGGGTTTGTGGTTCAGTGGTAACATGCTTTTCTAGCATGTGTGGGACACTGGGTTCTATTCTAAGCACCACATACAAATAAACAAAATGAAGGTCAATCACAACTGAAAAAATAAAAAATAAAAAAGTAGAAATATTAGCAAAACTCCAAGCTTTTATGAATGTTAAATTTAAAAAAAAATTATGTAACATAGCCTTATGTAATTTCTAGACTATCCAAAAGAGTCATTAAATGTTAGATTATTAGTGCAATAACTAAAAATCCATTGCTCTTTCCTCAACATTCTGTGGCATGCTAGTGGTAAAATAAATCCTATTATAACACCAAAAAAAAAAATCTAATATTTCTATAGTAACTGACCCAGTTTAATATCAAGGCTAGCAGATTCCTATGGGACATGATGTGTATTTTGACATTCATTTTTATTCAACACTGGAACATTACTATTTCTTCAGTTTATGCACATCATAGGATATATATTTCATCCACAAGTTCGCTAATTTATACGCATTTGTTTCACATTCAGTCACTTCCTGCTTCAGAACACATGTATTTCTTATGTTTCTTGACTGCTCTTTTCATGAGACTTCTTTCCAAACACATTATTGTCGATTTCCATTATCACATTTGAAGCAAAACTCACACACCCGTATGATAAACCAAACCCTAATATTACCATTAGATGTACAACTAGCTGGAATGAATGATTGTATATCAATATAAGATTTCTTACTTAGTTTCAGATATCAATTAAATCCATTATTTAAAGTGGAACCAGTTATATTATTTATTCACAGTATGGTCTTTTCATGCATTATCTCTATACTCATAGACACAGGGTACACCTCTTTGTACCCCCAATACTAATTTATACGTCTTCAAAATATTGCTCCCAGAAATGGTGGAAGAAATGCACATGTCACCTGATTTACATATACATTTTATCACAGTAATATTCTGGACACAAACAGCAAAGGTGACACTTATGATTTTACCAAACCTAAATGGAAAGTGAAGATGGATTACTAAAAACATCCATGTCCAGGTTGCCTAATGCTCTCAAATGTGAATCCTATTCTTGACTACATATTTGTTTCTTCCTAAGATTATATATTCAACCTCAAGCCCCTTGAAAATGTCTAATCTTATCACTCACTTTATCATTTGCCTGATTTCCTAATGTCTCTATTGATATCTGCTTTCCTACATATTTTCCCCAGATTATCACTGTGACTGACTCTTCACATGTGCTCACATTTACATTCAATCTCTACCAGAAGCCCTATTGCTAAAGAACTTTTGGTCCAAATGCTATACTCACTCTTCGTTCTAAACCTACAGACTATCTTTCTAATAATACCGACTATCCCTTTTTGTCTAGAAGTTCTCTTTGACATTCCATCATTCAAGGTACAAAGTCCTATGCCATTGAACATCGATTTATCTGAGACATTTCTGCAGAACATAATTCAAAGCTAAGTATCCCAATCAAGGCCCCAATGCCCTTCTGGGCTTCAAATCTTACCTAGATTACTGTTTTCATTCTTATATTTCACTTTTACATTCTTGTAAATATTACAGGTTCCCATTACCATTATTCATCCCGCAGAATGATTCAAATCGAACTTTTATTAACCGTAACCATACACTCTTCCCTCAATCAAACTTTACAGAAGAGCAGGGACAGAGTTGCTTTTACAATACAGGAATGTAGGGGTTCTTAAACCTGCTGAGATCCTCAAAGGTCCATGCAGAAATGATCCCTGGAGAAGATGTAGGCAGCAATGAAGGAGTTGAGAGAGCAAAAGTCATCTTGCATGGCAAACCCCCTTGTCAGGATGAAGAGATGTGTCTGAATCAGTCTCTCTATTATAAATGTAGAGAAGATGGACCAAACCAGGCCTGTGTGGGGAGATGTTCCCAGGCGCCTATGTTTGATATACCATTCTATCTTGTGAAATTGTCACCGAAAGTAGGGGCAGCCTCTATCTCATGGGACCCTTGGAAGCAAATGTTAAATCAAAGTGATTGCCAAGGTAGTGACCTCATGCAGTTCCTGAAGAAAGTGACCTACCTCATTTCCTTGGTGATGTAACTCTCTGAACTTGGAATCCAAGATGCCAGGCTCCCAGAGCCAGTCCCAGTCCCAATCCCAGTGGGCTCACTTGTTTGGATGTAACAAGGACAGAGTCAGTATTTCTTGGTATCTACTGATGTGAGGATTGCCAAATGCCAGGACAGATCTGAAGAGGGGCCTTTCCTGAGAAAGCAGGTAGTTGCTCACCGCTGGCTCCTGAGAACTTCACAGAGTTGGTTGGCAAAGGAGACAGATCTGAGACATGACAGGACATTTCATTGGAACATAATATGGCCCAACAGACAGAGGACACTCCAGATAGTCAGAGACATACTTGCGGGAAGGAGATGCCTTTGTGAGTGTGAGTGTCAGTTTGTGGTTTGTCTCATATTCTGAGAATAGGTAGGAAAGACAGTTTGTTTGGTTTGGAGTAGACTGTTTCTAGTAAGTTTTTTGACAAGGTGAGTGATTCTATATCTGTGTATCCCACTGTGTCCGTGGTTGTAGACATTAGAAAAGAGAATGCATCAATGGATATGTCCTGTCTAGTAGAAAGCTTCCCAGCATTCATCCTGCCCATTTTATGAATGAACTGCAGCTTGCCTTATGGATGGACAACACCTACTATCTTCCTAAGTTTCTGTTTTCTTCCTGAATTCTGGCCACTCTGCCGAATAGGCTCATGGTTTTGTGTCCAAGATATGTACCACCTCCAAGCTCTGTGACATGCCCATGTACTGGATAGCGGTAAGGAATGGGAACATCTCAGAAAACTCAGATATCAGTGTGACCAGGAAATTTTCAGTGGAGAAACCCTGCTTTGGGCCATTCTCTTACCTATGTTTCTGTTGCCCTGAATGTCAGGAAGGTCTTTGCCTCAGGCCACCTCTTTGTGAAGCCTGAAGAAAACAGTTTTCAAATGAAAATGAATGGCCATCTCCTGTGGCTCTTTGCTTAATTTCTTTGGAAAGGGATGTGTCTTAATCAGCCTCTTGGACCTGTGTGAGGTTGTGGCTTAGATTCTCAGCACCTGATGGATCTAAAGAAAGATCCCATGTGTGCATCCAAACCAAAATGGCAAAAAGATCCGTTATGGTAGATGAAGTGTCTTGCCTTCCTTTGTTAGGTTCCTGACCTACATCAAGTGAGAATAGGGATCCTTTGGGTAAAATGAAATCTTCAAAGCCCTAAAGAAGTGCTTGGGTTTTCTCATTATTCCAAATCACATAAAGAATCTATACCTGACAGGCAGTAGGCTTCAAAATGGAGAAGCAGAGCAGTATTAACTGCAGTCCTATTTTATCACTCCTGCTTCAAATGCAGGGTGTCCAGGCCCCCATGACTTTAGGCAAATTAGGAGTAAGAGAGCTTATTTTGGACACTAACACATACCCCACTAGACTCTGACTACTAATCCTAACATGATGGAGAATAATAACCAAAACAGAATAGAAATACAAGCAGTTCAGAGGAGTCATGTTGTATAATTGGACTTGCCTTTTGCATTATATAGGGTAGGAATTATAAATCTAGTCAATTTTTAATTAAAACAGTTCTCCATGTGTTTTTAAAGTTAACAAATATGTGAATTCCTCTCTCCCTTTCTCTGTGGCCTATTCAGCACATGTGTTTTTATATGCACATATAGAATCCTACCTGGTATCACATGTACATACTTGACAGGTTGCTGACTTGGCAGATGCAAATTGTGAAAAGAGATCACTCCTCTTAATGCTGTTGGAACTGAAAATTCAAACTATTGGTGACCTTCCTAGCTGAACAAAATTATATATAAATCCATGTTCAGTAAAAAGTATATTTTGGGATGTGTGGATTATATATATTTCATGATAAATTTTGATTGGCATATACATTGCTACTTTTTAATGTCTGTGTGAGTGTGTGTGTGTGTATATGTATGTATATATATATATATATATATATATATATATATATATATATATATATATACACTCTCCAGATTTTTGAAAAAATGAAATATATGTGTCTTATTATACACTCCCTAAATTTATTCATGTTCATGTATGTGGATTTATTATCAACTTTTCACAAGATTATTCTCAGAAATATTCATCCACCTGAAATACATATTTGTTTCCTAGTACTGAAAACTAACTTCAGTGAATGATGCATACAAATCCTAATATTTCTACAGTTACTGACCAAGTTTAAGATCAATGCAAGTAGATTCCTATGGGACATGACATGTATTTTGATGTTCATTTTTTTTCAACACTGGTACATTACTATTTCTTCAGTTTATGCACATCATAGGATATATATTTCATCCACAAGTTCGCTAATTTATATCAATTTGTTTCACTTTCAATTACTTCCTGCTTCAGAACACATGTATTCCTCCATGTTTCTTAACTAGTCTCTTCATGAGACTTCTTTACAAACACATTATTTTCGATTTCCATAATTACTTTTGAAGCAAAACTCACACACCCTTAAAGACAAACCATAACCCTAATATTACCATTAGATGTAAAACTGATAGGAATGAATGACTGTGTATCAATATAAGATTTCTTATATATTTTAAGATATCAATTTAATCCATTGTTTAAAGTGGAATCAGTTATATTATTTATCCACAGTATCATCTATTCATGCATTATCTCTATATTCATAGACACAGGGTACACCTCTTTGTACCCGCAATACTAATTTATACATCTTCAAAATATTGCTCCCTGACATGGTGGAAAAAATACTTATGTCACCTGATCTACATATACATTTTATCACAGTACTATTTTGGATACAAAATGCAAAGATCACACATATGTTTGTACAAAAGCCTAAATTGAATGGGAGCATGGATTACTAAAAACATTGATGTCTAGGTTGCCTAATTCTCTCAAATGTCCATCCTATTGGTGACTACATATTTGTTTCTTTGAAGATTATATAGTGAATATCAACCCTGTTAAAATGTCTAATCCTATCACTCACTTTATACTTTGCCTGATTTCCTACTGTCTCTATTGATGTTTCCTTTCCTACATATTTTCCCCAGTTTACCTATGTGACTGACTCTTCACATGTGCTGACATTGACATTCATTCTATTACCGAAACCCTATTGATAAAGAACTTTTGGTCCATATCCTGTACTCACACTTCTTGCAAAACCTACTGACTATCTTCCTAATCCTATGGACTATCCCTGTTTGAGTGGATGTTCTTTTCTACAATCTATCATCCAAGGTACAAGGTCCTATGTCATTGATTATCGATTTATCTGAGACATCACTGCAGAACGTAATTCAAAGCTAAGTATCCCAATCAAAGGCCCAATGCCAATATGGACTTTAAATCTTACTAAATTTCTGTTTTCATACATATTTTTCAACTCTATATTCTTATATATATCACAGATTCCCAATACCATTATTCATCCAGCAAAATGGTTCCTAACCCAAAACAAACATGTAATTAACCCTAACCATAAACTGTTCCCTCAATCTACCTTTATAAAAGAGCAGGGACAGAGTTGGTCTTACAATACAGGAAAGTAGGGGATTGTCCACCTGCTGAGAACCTCAAAGGTCCATTCAGAATTGATCCCTGGAGATATGTAGGCAGGTATGAAGGTCCTGAGAGATCAAAAGTCATCTTCCATGGCAAACAACCTGGTCAGGATGAAGGCTTTTGTCTGAATCAGCCTCTCTCTTCATAATGTAGATAAGATGGACCAAATGAGGCCTGTGTGGAGAGCTGTTCCCGGGTGCCTATGGTTGATATACCATTCTAACTTGTGAAAGTGTCACATAAATACGGTCAGCCTACATGTCATGGGAACCTTGGATGCATGTGTTAGGACAAACTGGTTGCCAAGGCAGTGACCTCATTCAGTTCCTGAAAGAAGTTACCTCACCTCACTTTTTTGGTGATGGCACTTTCTGAACTTGGGATCCAGGAAGCCAGGCATCTAGAGCCTGTCTCAGTCCCAGGCCTAGTGGTCTCACTTGTTTGATTTAACAAGGACAGAGTCAGTCTTTCTTGGAATCTACTGATGTGAGGATGGACAAATGACAGGAAAGATCTGAAGAGGGGCCTTTCCTGACAAAGAAGGTAGTGGCTCACTGCTGGCTCCTGACAACTTCACAGAATTGCTCATGGACACCAGATGTGAGATAGGAGAGGCTATTTGGGGGAACATAGTATGGCCTATCAGTCAGAGAACACTCCAGATAGTCACAAACCTACTTGGAGGAAGGAGGTGCTTATCTGGCTGTGGGTGTGGGTTTGTGGTTTTTTTCTCATGCTCTGAGAATATGTCCGAAAGTCGGTTTGTTTGGTTTGGAGTAAAGTGTTTCCAGAAAGTCGTATGAAAAGGCGAGTGTTTCTATGTCTGTGTATCTCACTGTGTCCGTGGTTGTAGACATTAGCAAAGAGAATGCATCAATGGATGAGTCTTGTCTAGTAGAAAGCTTCCCAGCATTTATCCTTCCCAATTTATGAATGGACTGCGTCTTGCCTTATGGATCGGCAACACCTGCTATCTTCCTAAGTTACTGTTTGCTTCCTGAATTCTGGCCACTCTCCAGAATAGGCTCATGGTTTTGTGTCCAAGATATGTACCACCTCCAAGCTCTGTGACACGGCCATGTATTGGTTAAATGAAGGGCATGGCGAGCATCTCAGAAAACTCAGATATCAGTGTGACCAGTAAAGACTCAGTGGAGAAACCATGCTTTGGGCCTTTTCCTTACCTATTGTTCTGTTGCCCCTTGACCTTGTGTAATTCTGTGGCTTAGATTCTCTGAACCTGATGGATCTAAAGAGAGATCCCATGTATGCATCCAAAAGCAAAATGTCCAAAAGAGCAATCATTGTGGATGAAGTCTCTCTCCTTCCTTGGTAAGGTTCCTGACCTCCATCAAGTGAGAATAGGGCTCCTTTGGGTCAAATAAGTTCTTCAAAGCCCTGCAGATTCTAGCCCATAGGTGACTGGGTTTTCTCATGACTCCAATTCACATGAAGAATCTAAATCCCACCATCAGTAGGCCTCAAATTTAAGAAGCAGAGCAAAATAAATGGCAGGCCTATTTGATCACTCTTATTTCACAGGAAGGGTGTCCAGGCCACCCTGACTTTAGGCAAATGAGGGGCAAGGGAGCTTATTTTGGACACTGTCTTGGGCTGCACCGCTCACGGAAACCTCCAGCCAGAGGTTATGATGAGTGTCTGTATGGAAGAAAATGAGGGCCATGTGGGAGTGTTTTGGTTTTAATTGTAGTCATTTTTGTGGCGGTTAGTAGAGATGACACGGTCCACCTTGGCTTGAACTTTGGTGGGATTCTGCATAAAGACTGAGTTCTCGTACTGAACTCAGAGAAGTATTGCCATGAATAGTGTTGGAATTTTAGGAGGCCACGCACGATAGTCGCCCTTGGAAACTGAGATCTAGGCCCAGGGTAGCTATTCACAGAGCACTGGAAATCTCAGCCAGGATATCACATGATTTTATTCTGAAAAACTTGGCAACCATTGTTGAGAGTAAAAACACACATGGACCTCACATTGTAGACCTCAATTTTCAAGGATTCATGTGACCTTTTGGCCACTCTTTGGGAAGCCTTTCCTGTGAGACATCTCCAGATATTTCATTGAAATGAGCTTCCTCACCATTTAATAGTTCCAGAATGCCTCCAACTTCATCCTTGAAAAATGGCTAGGTCAATATATCATGAAATTTTTAAAATTCCCGTGACAAGTTGGCAGTGGAGATTCTTTGAATATCTTGGGGCTGATCATGAGAATAACAGTCAGTGCCTTGATTGACTGGTTTTCATTAAAATTGTGCAGAACAGAGATGCCAGGAAGTTGGAGCCTCCTGAGGAGTGGGCCTAGAGCAGTGGTGGGCAGGTGTGTGATAAAACATCTGCGGTGTGGTCATGTGGATCTGCCTTTGGCTTCCAAATTGCTTGTGACTGATATGGTGCAGCCAGCAGTCCCTTCAATGTAAAGGCATCTTGTTATATGCAGAGGTTTTAGGGAAATATTAAGAATCAGGTTGCTATGGTCAAGGGGGCAACTATGTGGGATATAAGCCTGTTTGGTGCATTCTCCTGCAGACCCTGACCCACCACACGTGACAGAACTCCCTCACGCACAGAGTAACAGTTGAATTCTTTGTATTTCGTGAAACAAACACCAAAATCCCAGTGCAGCACCAAGAAACAACACGAAAAGTGGAGAATGACCAAATAGCTTCACAGGCCCATGTGGATACACTTAGCCCCCCGTGTCCACAGTTTACCTACAAAGAGAGTATTCAGCACTGCTGACTCATGTTCAGTGGAAAATAAGAAACCATGTCCTCCAGGTCACATAGATGAAGACCCTGATTTGATGGTCTCACTACAAACGAAGCTGAAGCTCCCGACAACAACATATATTCCAAGTGCCCAACCTCACAGGCAGTTTCTCAAGAAGTCTTTAGGCCAGCAGAGCTCCATGTTTTTGGAATGATTACACTGTCCCTTACTTTTGGAATCTCCTCTACCTCCTCCAAGGTTGTGAACTCCTGAGCATATTCCATTCCAGATATTTATTCACAGATTTTCTAACTCTTCTCTTCTAATTGTGTCTTACTCTGGGTGATTGTAATGTCAAGGCATTGTTCTGGATGAGAGTGGGAAGATTTTTGTGTATCACATATTTATTTATTTATTTATTTATTTATTTTATTGGTTGTTCAAAACCCTACAAAGCTCTTGACATATCATATTTCATACATTAGCATACATTAGCTTCAAGTGAGTTATGAACTCCCTTTTTTACCCCAAGTACAGATTGCAGAATCACATGGGTTACACAGCCACATTTTTACATAATACCATAATAGTAACTGGTGTATTCTGCTACCTTTCCTATCCTCTACTATCCCCCCTCCCCTCCCCTCGCATCTTCTCTCTCTACCCCCTATACTGTAATTCATTTCTCACCTTGTTTATTTTCCTATTCCACTTACAACCTCTTATATGTAATTTAGTATAACAATGAGGGTCTCCCTCCGTTTCCATGCAATTCCCCTTTTCTCTCCCTTTCCCTCCCACCTCATGTCTCTGTTTAATGTTAATCTTTTCTTCCTGCTCTTCCTCCCTGTTTTATTCTTAGTTGCTCTCATTATATCAAAGATGACATTTGGTATTTGTTTTTTAGGGATTGGCTAGCTTCACTAAGCATAATCTGCTCTAGTGCCATCCATTTCCCTGCAGATTCCAAGATTTTGTCATTTTTTAGTGCTGCGTAATACTCCATGGTGTATAGATGCCACATTTTTTTAATCCATTCATCCATTGAAGGGCATCTGGGTTGGTTCCACAATCTAGCTATTGTAAATTGTGCTGCTATGAACATCGATGTGGCAGTATCCCTGTAATACGCTCTTTTAAGGTCTTCAGGGAATAGTCCGAGAAGGGCAATAGCTGGGTCAAATGGTGGTTCCATTCCCAGCTTTCCCAGGAATCTCCATACTGCTTTCCAAATTGGCCACACCAATTTGCAGCCCCACCAGCAATGTACAAGAGAACCCTTTTCCCCACATCCTCGCCAGCACTTGTTGTTGTTTGATTTCATAATGGCTGCCAATCTTACTGGAGTGAGATGGTATCTTAGGGTGGTTTTGATTTGCATTTCTCTGACTGCTAGAGATGATGAGCACTTTTTCATGTACTTGTTGATTGATTGTATGTCCTCCTCTGAGAAGTTTCTGTTCAGGTCCTTGGCCCATTTGTTGACTGGGTTATTTGTTATCTTATTGTCTAATTTTTTGAGTTATTTGTATATTCTGGATATTAGGGCTCTATCTGATGTGTGAGGAGTAAATATTTGTTCCCATGATGTAGGCTCCCTCTTTACTTCTCTTATTGTTTCTCTTGCTGTGAAAAAACTTTTTAGTTTAAGTAAGTCCCATTTGTTGATTCTTGCTATTAACTCTTGTGCTATGGGTGTCCTATTAAGGAATTTGGAGCCCGACCCCACTATATGTAGATCGTAGCCAACTCTTTCTTCTATCAGACGCAGAGTCTCTGATTTGATATCAAGGTCTTTGATTCATTTTGAGTTAACTTTTGTGCATGGTGAGAGGAGGGGGTTCAGTTTCATTTTGTTGCATATGGATTTCCAGTTTTCCCAACACCATTTGTTGAAGATGCTATCCTTCCTCCATTGCATGTTTTTAGCCCCTTTATCAAATATAAGATAGTTGTAACTTTGTGGATTGGTCTCTGTGTCATCTATTCTGTACCATTGGTCCACCCGCCTGTTTTGGTACCAGTACCATGCTGTCTTTGTTACTATTGCTCTGTAATATAGTTTGAAATCTGGTATCGCTATACCGCCTGATTCGCACTTCCTGCTTAGAATTGCTTTTGCTATTCTGGGTCTTTTATTTTTCCATATGAATTTCATGATTGCTTTATCTATTTCTACAAGCAATGCCTTTGGGATTTTGATTGGCATTAGATTAAACCTATATAGAACTTTTGGTAATATCGCCATTTTGATGATGTTAGTTCTGCCTATCCATGAACAGGGTATATTTTTCCATCTTCTAAGATCTTCTTCTACTTCTCTCTTTAGGGTTCTGTAGTTTTCATTGTATAAATCCTTCACCTCTTTTGTTAGGTTGATTCCGAAGTATTTTATTTTTTTTGAGGATATTGTGAATGGAGTGGTTTTCCTCATTTCCATTTCAGAAGTTTTGTTGCTGATATACAGGAATACCTTTGATTTATGTGTGTTGATTTTATAACCTGCTACTTTGCTGAATTCATTTATTAGTTCTAGTAGTTTTTTTGTAGACCCTTTTGGGTCTTCTAGGTATAAAATCATGTCATCCGCAAATAATGATAATTTAAGTTCTTCTTTTCCAATTTTTATGCCTTTAATTTCTTTTGTCTGTCTAATTGCTCTGGCCAGTGTTTCGAGAACTATATTGAATAGAAGTGGTGATAGAGGGCATCCCTGTCTTGTTCCAGATTTTAGAGGGAATGCCTTCAATTTTTCTCCATTCAGAATGATGCTAGCCTGAGGCTTAGCATAGATAGCTTTTACAATGTCAAGGTAATTTCCTGTTATCCCTAGTTTTTCTAATGTTTTGAACATAAAGGAATGCTGTATTTTGTCGAATGCTTTTTCTGCGTCTATCAAGATGATCATATGGTTCTTATCTTTAAGTCTATTGATGTGGTGAATAACATTTATTGATTTCCGTATATTGAACCATCCTTGCATCCCAGGGACAACGTATTTCAAACACTGAAAGACAATGGATGTATCACATATTTACATACACATTGGATTCATTTTCCAATTTTCCTTTCAAAATACTGAATACCTCACACTAACACCTACCCTACTAGACTCTGACAACTAATCCTAATAAGGTGGAGAAAAATAAACCAAAAAAATAGAAATGCAAGCAGTTCAGAGAAGGCATGGTGTATAGTGGAATTGCCTTTTGCATTATTTAGGGTAGGAGTTATAAATCTAGTCAATTATTTGTTAAAATATTTCTCCATGTGTTTTAAAGTTATCAAATATGTGAATTCCTGTTTCCCTGTCTCTGTAGCCTATTCAGCACATGTATTTTTACATGCAATTATAGAATCTTACCTGATACCACACGTACATTCTTGTGAAGTGGCTGACTTGGCAGATACAAATTTTAAGAGATCACTCCTCCTAAGCGCTTTAGAACTGAAAATTCAACCTATGCGTGAGCTTCCTAGTTGAACAACATTATACATAAATCCATGTTAAATAAAATAAATATTTTTGGATCTCTGGATGATATAAATTTCATGGTGAATTTCCTATAGCATATATTATGCTATTTTTAATGTCCGTGTGTGTTTGTGTGTGTGTATGTGTGTGTATATATATATATATATATATATATATATATATATATATATATATATATTCTCCAGATTTTTCAAAATATGAAATATGTGTCTTATTATAAACTCCCTTAACTCATTCATATTCAAGTATGTGGATTTATAATCAAATTTTCTCAAGAGTATTCTCAAAATATTCATTCTCCTGATATACATATTTGTTTCTTAGTACTGAAAACTAACTTTAGTGAATGGTGCATACAAATCCTAATATTTCTACAGTAACTGACCTAGTTTAACATCAATGCAAGTAGATTCCTATGGGACATGATGTGTATTTGGATGTTCGTTTTATTCAACACTGGTACATTACTATTTCTTCAATTTATTCACATCATGGGATATATATTTCATCCACAAGTTCGCAAGTATATAGGCATTTGTTTCACATTCAATCATTTTCTTCTTCAGATCACATGTATTCCTCCATGTTTCTTGACTGGTCTTTTTATGAGACTTCTTTCCAAACACATTATTTTCGATTTCTAGGATCACTTTTGAAGCAATACTCACACACCTTTCATGATAATCCATAACCTAATATTACATTTAGATGTATTACTGGTTGAAATGAATGATATTATATCAATACAAGATTTCTTATAATATTTCATATATTAATTCAATGCATTATTTAAAGTGGGAACAGTTAAATTATTTATTCAAAATGTGGTCTATTCATGCATTATGTCTATATTCATGGACACAGGGTACACCTCTTTGTACCCCCAATACTAATTTATAGCTCTTGAAAACCTTACTCCCAGAAATGCTTGAAGAAATGCTCATGTCACCTGACATGCTCATGTCACCTGATCCACATATACATTCTATGACAGTAATATTCTGGACAAAAAATGCAAAGGTCACACTTATGATTGTACCAAAGCCTAAAAGGAAAGTGAACATGGATTACTAAAAGCATCCATGTCCAGGTTTCCTAATGCTCTCAAATGTCATTCCTAATGGTCACTGCATATTTGTTTCTTCTTAAGATTATATATTCAAACTCAACAGTGTACAAAATGTCTAATCCTATCACTCACTTTATACTTTGCCAGATTTTTTAAAGTCTCTATTATTATCTGCTTTTCTACATATTTTTCAAAGTTCATCATTGTGACTGAATTTTCATATGTGCTGACATTTACATTCACTCTCCAACTGAAACCCTATTGCTAAAGAAATTTCCGTCCAAATCCTGTACTCACTCTTCTTCCTAAACCTACCCACTATCTACCTAATCCTACCGACTATCCCTTTTTGACTGGATGTTCTCTTCCTCATTCAATCATCCAATGTACAAGGTCCTATGCCATTGTAAATGGATTTATCTGAGACAACTGTGCAGAACCTAATTCAACACTACGTATCCCAATCATGGGCCCAATGCCCTTCTGGGCTTCAAATCCTAGATTTCTGTTTTCATACATATATTTTACCAATATAATTTAATATATATCGCAGGTTCCCAATACCATTATTCATCGCTCAGAATGATTCCTAACAAAATCGAACCTGTTATTACCCAAACCATACACTGTTCCCTCAATCTAACTTTGTAGAAAAGCAGGGACAGAGTTGGCCTTACAATACAGGAGTGTAGGGAAACTTCCACCTGCTGAGAACCTCAAAGGTCCATGCAGAAATGATCCATGGAGAAGATGTAGGCAGGTATGAAGGACCTGAGGGAGGAAAAGTCAACTTCCATGGTAAACAACCTGGTCAAGATGAAGGGATGTGTCTGAATCAGCCTCTTTCATCTTAATGTAGAGAAGATGGACCAAACCAGGCCTGTGTGGAGAGCTGTTCCCGGGTGCCTATGGTTGATATACCATTCTAACTTGTGAAAATGTCAGAGCGAGTAGGTGCATCCTCCATCTCATGGGACTCTTAGAAGCAACTTTTAGGACAAAGTTGTTGTCAAGGCAGTGACCTCATTTAGTTCCTGAATTAAG
Organism: Callospermophilus lateralis; assembly: GCF_048772815.1. Classification (NCBI taxonomy): domain Eukaryota; kingdom Metazoa; phylum Chordata; class Mammalia; order Rodentia; family Sciuridae; genus Callospermophilus; species Callospermophilus lateralis. The sequence goes on along the minus strand of NW_027511047.1, from coordinate 309,697 downwards.
TGACCTCACCTCACTTCCTTGATGAAGGAACTCTCTGAACTTGGGATACAGGAAGTCAGGCACCCAGAGCTAGTCCCAGTTCATGTCCCAGTGTTCAAACTTGTTTGGATTTTCCAAGGACAGAGACAGTCTTTCTTGGTACCTACTGATGTGAGGATAGCCTAATGCCAGGAAGGTCTGAGGAGGGGCCTTTCCTGAGAAAGAAGGTACTGTCTCACCGCTGGCTCCTAACAGCTTCACAGAGTTGGACACGGAGACCAGATCTGAGACAGGACAGCCGATTATGGGGGAATATATTATGGCCCACCAGTCAAAGGTCACTCCATATTTTCACAGACCTACTTGGGGGTCTCTGTGGGTGTGGGTGTGGGTGTGGGTGTGGGTTTGTCATTTTGTCTCATGTTCTGAGAATAGGTAGGAAAGTCGTTTTGTTTGGTTTGGTGTGAAATGTTTCTAGTAAGTCTTTTGACAAGGCGAGTGTTTCTATGTCTGTGTATCCCACTGTGTCCGTGGTTGTAGACATTAGAATAGAGAGTGCATCAATACATATGTCCTATCTAGTAGAAATCTTACCAGCATTCATCCTGTCCTATTTATGAATGGTCTGCGGCTTGCCATATGGATCGGCCACTCCTAATATCTTCCTAAGTTAATATTTTCTTTCTGAATTTTGGCCAAACTCCAGAATAGGCTCATGGTTTTGTGTCCAAGATATGTACCACCTTTAAGCTCTGTGACATGGCCATGTACTGGATAGCTGAAGGCAATGGTGAGCATCTCAGAAAACTCAGATATCAGAGTGACCAGGAAAGTCTCAGTGGAGAAACCCTGCTTTGGGCCTTTTGCTTACCTATTGTATTATTGCCCTGAATGTCAGGAAGGTCTTTGCCTCAGGCCACCCCTTTGTGAAGACTGAAGAGTTTTCAAATGGAAATGAATGGGCATCACCTTTGGCTCTTGGCCTAATTGCTTTGGAAAGGGATGTGTCTGAATCAGCTTCTTGGCCCTGTGTGAGGTTGTGGCTTAGATTCTCAGCACCTAATGGATCTAAAAAAATCCCATGTGTGCATCCAAAACCAAAATAGCCAAAAGAGCAGTCATTGTGGATGAAGTCTCTCACCTTCCTCTGTAAGGTTCCTGACCTCCATCTTTGAGAATAGTGATCCTTTGGGTCAAATGAGTTCTTCAAATCACTACAGAGGCTAGGCCATAGGTGCTTGGGTTTTCTCATGACCCCAATTAACATAAGGAATCTAAAACCCACAGTCATTAGGCCACAAAATGGAGAATCAGAGCAGTATTAAGGGCAGGCCTCTTAGATCACTCCTGGTTCACAGGAAGGGTGTCCCTGCCACACTGACTTTAGGCAAATGGGAGAAAGGGACCTTATTTTGGATACTGTCTTTGGCTTTGGCCCTCATGGAAACCTACAGCCTGAGGTTATGATTAGTGTCTATATGGAAGAAGATGAGGGCCATGTGGGAGTGTTTTGGTTTTAATTGTGGTCATTTTTGTGGCCGTTGGAAGAGATGACTGAGGCCACCTGGGCTTGAACACTGGTGTGATTCCCCTTAGAGACTGAGTTATGGAACTGACCTCAAAGAAGTATTGCCATGTATTGTGATGGGATTTTAGGAGGCCACACATGAGAGTCGCCCTTGGAAACTGAGATCAAGGCCCAGGGTGGCTTTCCACAGAGCACTGGGAATCTCAGGAAGGATATCACATGATTTTATTCTTAAAGAATTGGCAGCCATAGTTGCAAGTCAAAACACAAAAGGATCACACATTGTAGACCTCAAACGCCTGGCTTAATGTGACCTTTTAGCCTGTCGTTGGGAAGCATTGCCTGTTAGAATTCTCCAGAGATTTCATTGAAATGAGATTCCTCTCCATTTAATGGTTCCTGAATGAATTATACCCCACAGTGCCTCAAACTTCATCCTTGAAAAAAGGCTAGATAAATACCATTAAATTTTTGAAATTCTCATGAACAGGTGTCAGTGGAGAACCTTTGGATGTCTTATAGATGATCATGAGTTTACCAGACAGTGCCTTGATTGACTGGGTTTCATGAAAATCGTGTAGAGCAGAGATGCCAGTAATTTGGAGCGCGATGAGTATTCTCTCGATGAGAGCAGTGGAGTGTAGGTGTTTGTTAAAACATCTGTGATGGGGTCATGTGGATCTGCCATTGGCTTCCAAATGGTTTGTGACTGACATGGTGCAGCCCCCATACCCTTGTATGTAAAGGCATCTTGTTATACGGAGAGGTTTCAGGGCAATGTTTAGAATCAGATTTCTATTGTCAAGGGGGCAAGCTATGTGGGATAGAAGCCTGGTTGGTGCACTCTCCTGCAGACCCTTAACCAACACACGTGACAGAACTCCCTCCAGCACTCTGTCCTAGTTGACCTCCTCGTATTTCATGAAGCAAATACCAAACTCCCAGTGTAGCTGCAAGAAACACCATGAAAAGTAGAGGAAGACCAAATGGCTTCAAAGTCCACACTGGGAGACATTTTGCCCCCAAATGGCAACAAATTACCTACAAAGAGAGAATTCAGCCCTGCTGCCTCATGTTTATTGGAAAAAAAGAAACCATGTGCTCCAGGTTACACAGAAGCAGACCCAGATTTGATGGTCTCACTACAAAGGAAGTTAAAACTCCTGACAACAACATATATTTCAAGTGCCCAACCTCAGAGGCAGTTTCTCAAGAAGTCTTTAGGCCAAGAGAGCTTCATGTTTGTGGAGTTTTTACCATGTACCTTACTTTGCGAAACACCTCTACCACCTCCAAGGTTGTTAACTACTGAGCATTTTGCATTCCAGATGTGTATTCACAGATTTTCTAACTCTACTCCTCTTATTGTGTCTTACTTGGCGTGAAGGTAATGTCAAGGCATTGTTCTGAATGAGAGTGGGAATACTTTTGGGTAGCATATATTTGCATACACATTGGATTCATTTTCCAATTTTCTATTCGAAATACTGAATCCCTGACTGTCAGAGGTAGAAGGAATTCTCCTTCAAAGAATAGCCTGACACTTACAAGAAACAGCCACCAGGAGACATCCTGTAGCCATCTGTCTCCCTGAGACATCCTGTGCCCATCTGTCTTTCTGAAACTTCCTGAGGTTATCTCACCTTGTGAAGACATCTAGGAAGTGCCGATAAGAAAGATTTCCCACATCCAGCATACAAATACCCCTGTGTGAACAATAAAAGTTTGCAGCTTGATCAGAACTCCTGTCTTGCTGTCATCTCTCGTGTCTCTTGTCCCTTCATTCCTCCCTATCTAGGTTCGCTGCCCACGTTGATGTGTCCTGCCGGCCGGGACATCTGGCGCCCACTGACCGGGGCTCGAGCTTTTGATTGAGGGGGATCCCGTCCTCCTGGAAGATTTGGTCAAGCGGAGCTTGCAATAACCGCAGAAGACACCACCGAGAGACAGATCCAGGAGGAGGGTGGGGATGACACACGGTGATTGACCCACCATGGGGCAAGCAGTTTCGTCACATGATTTGTTCTTGTCAGGCTACAAGGAGTCCTTCCAGACATGGGGGCGCGTATTAAGAAAAAAGACTTAAATTTTTTTTTCTTTTCACACATAAGAGAGCAGTGTCCATGGTTTCCTCTTGAAAGGACCATTGATGGTAAAAGATGGCTTAGAGTAGGAGACTGTTTAAAAGATTATTATGAATCCTTTGGCCCAGAAAAAGTGCCTGTTCCCACCTTTTCTTACTGGAACTTAATTAATAGAATTCTTAAAAGTTCACCCTTTGACAATGGTACCTTAAAAGTTGTCAAGGTTGGGAAAGAGACTATGCAAATACTTCTCATATCCCCTCGGCATGCCCATCAGTTAGTATAGACATAGACCCTTCTCAGGCTCCCCAGGACCGTGGGAACCTTCCTGGTCCCCCTCAAAATACCACCCTAATGAATAAGGCTCCAATGATTACCAACTGCCTTTATCCAGTTTTAAATACCGGAGACTCATTGACCCCTGTAGAGGAGGCTACCTTGGAGAAGGAAGCAGCTCGCTACCATTCAGAAGACCCTCCACCTCTCAAGACCCTGCCACAGCCTATAGGACTTACACATCCACCTCCCTGCTATATCCCTCCTGCCTTTTGTGCTCTGGCCCTTCAGGGAACAAATGCCCCCTCCCGATATTTTCTCCCCACTTCCCTTGCCTAAACTGGCTCCTTTGTGAGCATCCTTTCAACATACACAGGAACAGATCCAACCTTTAAAAGAATTAAGATCCCTTCACTCTGAGCTCTCTTCATTAGCCTTAGGTATGGAGTCAAAGCAACTGGCCTACAGTGGTCTAATACAAAGGCGAAACCACTCCATTGACCTGTGCTCGCCTTCCCAGTCACCACCAGTCTGATAGATAAGCCTGCCCAGGCTGAGGTCAAAGAATTAGACGAGGATAAAGAGGAGGAAGCGGGGAAATGGATTAAGGAGATCAGGACTCAGAGGATGAGGAGTTCAGCCCTAGGCAGGCAGGAACCCAGAGTCTACAAAAAATTAAGCCTGCATTTTCCTGAAAAACTTAAAAAGGCTTGTGCTCACTATGGCCCCATTGCACCCTACACGTTGGCTTTATTAGAAAGCCACAGCACACAATGACTTACTCCCAATGATTGGAAATTTTTAGACCAAGCTACCCTCAGTGCCAGAGACTTCCTGTTATGGAATGCAGATTTCAAAGAGCACTGTAGGGAAACTGCTCAAAAAATTTTAACTAAGGCCTTCTCTAAATCCAGGACTTATGTTAAGCTAGTGGGCAATGAGCCTTTTGACAATAAAACTAAACAGGCACATTTCCCTGCTGGACTTTTGATGCAGATTCAGATGGCTGGCTTACATGCTTGGAGACACCTCCCTCAAAAGCCTCGGCTACCACTTCCCTGGCAAAAATTTGACAAGGGCCCGACGAGCCTTATAGCGACTTTGTTCCCCGGCTTAACCTAGCTGTGGAATGCTTGCTTGGACCAAGCAAAAGCAAAAGCGCTTTTGTAAAACATCTTGCCTTTGAAAACGCCAACCCGGCATGTCAGGATGTTCTTCAACCACATAAGGATAAAGGGAAACTTTCTGACTTTATTAGACTCTATGCAGGGGTAGGTGCAGCCCATGCCATGGGTCTTGCCCTAGGTGCCACCTTACCAAGACCTTTCACAATCCTGGCTCACGTACTTGCTTTACTTGTAAACAACCTGGCCATTTTGCACACAAGTGTCCAACAGGCAAAAAAAGCCTAGGAATAGCGTCTCCTTCAACTGGGGCTATACCGCCCCAAGTTATCCTTTGCCCTAGATGTGGTAAAAGTCATCACTGGGTCAGTGAGTGTAGATCTAAGACAAATGCCCTCAGACAGCCTATTTTTTCCTGCTTCTTGCGAAACTCCCTGCGGGGCCAGCCCCGGGCCACGACATCCCCCAGGACAAACCCAGGGGCAATAAGATTTGTTCCCTCCCAAACTCCCAACCTACCTCAAAATTCTTCTCCACAATTGCCTCCCTCCAACTAGCCACTCCAGGCAGCGCAGGATTGGACCTCTGTGCCACCACCGATACTATATTGGACTCAATGCAAGGACCCCAGATAATACCCACTGGAATTATGGGTCCCCCTCAATCTCATATGTGTGCCCTTATTTTGGGAGAGCCTCTACTAACTTACATGGTGTTCAGGTCTTCCATGGCATTAATAATAATGATTTCACTGGAGAAAAAAAATACTGGCCACAGCTATTAATGGAGTTGTGGCCATCCCAGCACGAACAAGTCTTGCACAATTAATACTCCTTCCCTTGAATCCAGGAGGCACTTCCACCGCCCAAACCTACCGCAGGGGACTGCCTCCTTGGGCTGCTCTGATGTAAATTTGGTTCAACCCGTTTCTCACAAAAGACCCACAATTTCCTTACTTATTGAAGGAAAGGAATTCCAAGAAATTCTAGATAATGGAGCTGATGACACAATTATTTCTCAAAAATATTGGCCATCAGCTTGGACCCTCACCTCATCCTTGACTGACCTTAAAGGGATTGGACAGTCAAAAAATCCTCTGGTCAGCTCTACGGCTCTTAGCTGGACTTATCAATAGGGTAATAAGGGAATTGTCACTCTTTTTGTTGTTCCTGACCTCCCTGTTAACCTATGGGCCCGAGATATTTTGAGTCAAATGGAAGTTATTCATGCCAGTCCCAATTCCATGGTAACTCATCAAATGCTTCATATAAATTTTGTCCCTGGTACAGGCCTTGGGAGACTGAGACAAGGACTGGTTGAGCCAATAAAACCCATACAAAAAACAAATACATATGGACTTGGGTATTCGGATTTTTAGTGTCGGTCTCTGACTCTCCTGTACCCCATGGAGATAAAATTATTTGGGAAACTCAGACTCTTGTGTGGGTGCATCAATGGCCACTTACCCAAGAAAATATGGAGGCTGCCTCCATGTTAGTGCAGGAACAGCTGGCAGCCGGCCATGTAGAGCCCTCAACCTCAACATCGAATACTCCAATTTTTGTTATCAAGTAAAAATCAGGCAAGTGGTGCCTTTTACAATATTTGTGTGCCATTAATAAAGCTATGTGCCCAATAAGAGCACTACAGCCAGGCATTCCCACACCAGTGGCTATTCCCAGAAACTATTCTAAAATGATTATTGAGTTAAAAGATTGTTTTTTTTTACCATTCCTTTACATCCTGCGGATAGACCCTATTTTGCCTTTAGTCTCCCTCGCCTTAATTTTCAGGGCTCTATGCAGAGATTTCAATGGAAGGTTCTTCCCCAAGGTATGGCCAACAGCCCTAGTCTTTGCCAAAAATACGTTGCTCAAGCAGTAGACCCTGTGAGAGAGCTATGGCCACAAATTTATATTTTACATTATATGGATGATTTGTTAATTGCTGCACCTAATAACCATGACCTTAATAATTGTTACTTGGACATTTACAAAATCCTCACTTCCTTGGGACAACAGATAGCTCCTAATAAGGTTAAAACACAGGACTGTTATACCTATTTGGGCCTTAAACTTCAAGATAATCAGATCCAAATTCCTAAGATACCACTATGGGTGGACCATCTTCAAAACCTTAATGATTTTCAAAAATTCCTGGGGAATATTCAATGGCTAAAAACATATTTAAAATTACCACCTTGTGTACTTTTGTCCCTTAATGATATTTTGAGAGGTGATTCCCACCCCTCCTCCCCTCAAAAACTTACTCCCGAGGCATGACAGGCATTAAACCAAGTCACAGAAGCCATTGCCAAACAGTTTTTTACAGAACATTCTTATAACCTTCCTCTGGTTCTGGTTATTTTACACACTCCTCATACACCCACAGGAATATTTTGGCAACGAAATACACATTTTAGAAATAAAGGCTGCCTTTGCTTTGGATCCATTTACCCACCACATTCTCCAAGGTTATTACTGTTTTTCTTGCTCAGGTAGCTTCTATTATTTTTAAAGTCGTTTGCTATCTCGACAACATTTTGGCAAAGACCATGATAATATTTTAATTTCATATACTAAAGACCAAATCCAATTTTTACTACAGACGGAGGATGAATGGCGTATTGCCTTACCAGGCTTTTTGGGAACAATTGATAACCACCTACCCAATGACCCCCTTTTACATTTTGTCCAGTTACATCCATTTATTTTTGCCAAAATTACTCAAAAGGCTCCCATTCCTCAAGCCCTTACTGTCTTTACAGACGGTTCCAGTAATGGCCGAGCAGTCTTTGTTGTCAATAACCAGCCTAACACCTTTTATACTGTCTATCATTCAGCACAGTTTGTGGAATTGTTTGCAATAACACAAGTTTTTAAAACATTTTTTGATAATCCTGTTAATATTTATACATACAGTGCCTACATTGCTCATTCTGTGCGCCTGCTTGAGATTTCACCTACCATTAAGGCTTCTTCCAATGTTGCCCATCGGTTTCACCAGCTTCAGCAGCTAATTCAGGCCAGACAACACCCATTTTTCTTAGGACACAGCAGGGCACACTCTGATCTTCCCAGCCCTCTAACACAAGGTAATGCCAAAGCTGATGCAGCAACTCGTTTCATCTTTCCAATTTTTGTTGGCTGCACTCAAAAGGCCACGGAGTTACACAATCTTCACCATCTAAATTCCCAGAACCTTCGATAACTATGTAAAATTACCAGGCAACAGGCACGAGAAATAGTAAAAGCATGCCCTGGTTGCCCTGTCTCCCTCCCCATTCAACACTTGGGAGTTAACCCCCGAAGATTACTGTCCAATCAGTTTTGGCAAATGGATGTTACTCATTTTTCTGAATTTGGAAAAACCAAATATGTACACGTTTCTGTAGATACCTTCAGTGGCCTTATTTTCACATCACCACATTCTGGAGAGGCTATCAAAGATGTCCTTTCTCATCTTGTTTCAGCGTTTTCTGTAATGGGTAAAGAATACATATTAAAAAAAGATAATTGTCCTGCATATACCAGTGCCAAGTTTAAACAGTTTTGTGCTACCTCGCAAATTTGGCATACTACTGGAATTCCATACAAGCCTCAGGCATTGTGGAACGTGCCCACCTTACCTAAAGACTTGGCTAACCCGCATTAATGCTTCTGCACTTGTATTTACCACTCACAGGCATCGCCTTAATCATGCATTATTTGCCCTTATTTTTCTTTCCCTAGACAATGAAGGCCATTCGGCTGCAGACTGACACAGGCAATCCTCGTCCAATTCTGTTCGCCCACCTGTTATGTGGCACAATCCCCTTACAAATAAATGGAAACGCCCAGGTCCTGTCCTCATCTGTGGACGAGGCTCAGCTTGTGTTTTGGACGAAGAGCAAGCAGCCCCAAGATGGTTACCAGAACGCCTGGTTAAACAGGTTAATGGCTTACCTCAACACGGGGATGGAGGCCCTCCCCCTGAGGACAAATTTTCCTCTTTTTCAGATGCAGCCAACAATCTGTGTGAGGATCCTACTTAAGGCACTTATGCTGAACAGGATTGTACACGGAGGCTTTGGCCCTCCACCTTCCAACATCATGGAGTACATTTTTGGCCCTCTCTGTGAACGCAAGGGAGGATCTTGGACTCAGGCTCCCACTAGTTTGACCCAGACTGCTGACTGCGTGACTAAGGTGGCTTACCTCCGGGCCGAGGTTGACCATAAACTCAGAGGAGTTCATCAGCCTAAATTGGTATGTGTTAACAAGCCAAAGATTATTCCCCCTAGTACAAGTAAAGCTCTCCAAAATTGTTCTGCAACTTGAACACATACCCAAGCGATGCATGCCACTTGTTATGTGTCGGCCTCAATTTGTGTTAACAAGCAGGGAGAACAATTTTTTGAAGCCTCCCTAACTAAAACTCATGCAGCAGGAGGGACCACTATTCATTATACCCCCGTTCTTTTTGACCGGGGAGGAGAAGGCAAATACACCAAGCTACAGTCAGCTGGGTGCCAAGGCCCTGTTGGTAAACCCTCCTGCTGCCCCATTAAGGCACCTACAGGGGTCACTGATGGTGGAGGATTCCCTTATGCTGTCAAGCATCCTCAGATAATCAAACTTTTGAAACCCCAAATCCCTGAGCTCACATATCATCCCTTAATATAGCCAAAATGCCAGCTCCCAGGTTTAGATAACAATACATTAGAT